>NC_143547.1:59966762-60271236 GCF_031878675.1 Megascapheus bottae | reverse complement strand
GACAGATCTTGCCAGAAGCTTTTCATTAATATTTTTATATCTGAGTGCTATTTTTGATGCTCATATATTGCAGTGACATGCCTGCTCAGTGTAACATCTACTAAGCTGTAGTAATTGCTACTGGCCACCTGGTTGTATCCATAAAAATGTAATTCTGCTTGCACTGGATTAAAACATAGAATATAATTATAACTTATGATGTTTAGGCATATTCTGCAAAGCTTATTAAATTTGTTCTCTTCATATTTTTCATCTATTATGAAAAGCAATATAATGTTTTATTTTAGGTACAGTAAAATAAAGTGAGATTCAAAGTGAATAATTCTGTATATGTATAGAAATATTTTGGGGGAAAACGTACCAGTGTCACTTTAATTCCAATGTAAAGCATATAAGTATTTGATTATAATATTAACATAAAATATTTTAGCAAATTTTCTGTTTCTTCGGTTTACTTTGTGCCCAATCAGGTATGATAAAGATGAAAATTGGTATTTTCATAACTGCCGATACTTTTCAAAATACAAACCAAAGCAATGAGACTTGAAAAACTTCCATGTGAGCAGAAATTGCAGCATTTCGAGGGCAAAGTAAAAACGAAATACCATTTTTCTTTGGAATATTGATATCTAACATATCATTTTATGGCTCTTTCTTATGCATTAGCAAGTCTTCCTTGAAATTTCATTGCTATGGAATTCATAATAGCACTTCTCTTTTATATTAAAGGTAATATATTGCCAGTCCTTCTTATGATGCTTTGCAGGTTTATGTCTCTTGAACAAAGGTAGAAAGATTATGCATGTGGCCTTAGAATTCAAACTGCCTAGGCTTGAATCCTGTTTCTAATACCTCTTTATCATTTGGCTGCTGACAAATTACTTAAACTCTTGTATTTGTGGATTAAATGAACAAAATTAATAAAAAGTTTTGGTATTGCACTTGATTCATAGTAAGATTTAATTCAGGGTTTTCAATAAATAAGAGGGAGTTATTTCTTTTTGTTCAATGTTATTAGAATTAGTGTAAGGATCTATATATTTTGTCACTGATATTTCAAACTTCAGACTGTCCCAAAATGTTAGTGTGTAAATGTAAAAAAGAGGTAAATTCCATAAAGTATAAAGCATAAGCATAATATGGTACAATTTAGAGGTTAATATGTAAAATAATAATTTTCAGAGAAGTTATCTATCAGTTCAGGCTAATTAACACACACACACACATATATCCTGACATAATTATCATTTCTATGTGGTATGAATATTTGAGTGATACTGAAACACACCATATAATATTATTTACTATAATGAGCATGCTTCAGAATCTATTGCCAGATAGTATTCCTCCATTACACTTGAAATTTTGTCGTCCTTCTCTACAGTCTCTTTTCTGCTTTAAAAATTCTCCACATCTTTGTTTCCTGATTGTTGGAAAGACCCAGTACCTCAAGTTCATGAGGATTACAGGTTCCATTTCATCAGTACAGAGGATATCTCTGAAGAGACTTCTACAGTGTTACACATCAAATTAACCCATCAGATGGCCACTCTATCCTAATTCTAATTTGTACCATGGAGGGGCAGAATTTTACCCCAGATTGAAGACCAGGGTTAGGAGTCTTGGAGGCCTAGCCTACATTACATCTATCTTCAGATTTCAAACCTGTTCTATATTAAATGAAAACTATTCTTAAGTCTCATGTTTAAAGCTTACTATGTATGGCCATAATTCAGTTTTACTGACAAAAACAGGTACAGCTACAGATATTTCAAGTGGCTTTAACGGGCTCTTTTTACTTCTGGTTTTTACCTTGGTACAATCTTGTTAAAATTGGTATAATTATTAAATTAATCCCAACACCAATCAAGATTCTAGGACTACAAAAGAACAAAGGCTTGAATAGACATGATTTTAGTAATAATCCTACAGTTAACAACCAAGTAGAGCCAAGGTCTTTAACAACTTCATGCATGTGAAAACATGTATACCTCTTCATCTAATCTGACCTCTCACTGTTCTTAATATGAGTATGAAGACTGAATATGCAAATTTTCTTCACCAAAAGATAAAGGCCAAATACAAATTTTCCTAGTATTAGGCTTTATCATCATCTGGTGCTGTTACATTTGTTAATTTATTACTATTTTACCTAGATCATGTTAGACTTTTCAGTTCCTACTTTGCTCCAAAAGTCATTAATTGGAGTCTCGCCAGGATATCTGTGGACATCTATATACTTGAGATTCTGTTTCCAGGTGCATAGGTGGCCTATCCCAACTATGCATTAGGCCTCACCATTCTAGGCAATATGGAGACTTTCATCATCAGAGGAATTGTTTTTTATAGCAATACCTAAATTTCTGTCTCCTATAAATAATTCCCAGATGAGTTAATCAGCAACAGCAACAGCAACAGCTTTCTACAACAGACAAGCCCTTCCCCTCTGTTTATCCTCTTAAAACTCTGCTCTCAGGCAAGGAGTTTAGTCTAGTGGTAGAGTGCTTGCCTAGCATGCACAAAGACCCAGGTTTTATTCCTTGGTACCACAAACATAGAAAAAACTCCAGACATGGTGCTATGGTCCAAGTGGTAGAGCTCTAGCCTTGAGAAAGCCCAAGGACAGTGCCCAGGCCCTCCGTTCAAGGCCCAGTACTGGCAAAAACATTTTAAAACTATTCTCTACATTAGTTCCTCTCTCTTCTATCCTTTCCAGACTACAGCCAAGTCACTAAGAGGCATTCTCAGGTTTTCTCTATTAAAACTTACATCTTATAAAGTTTGCTTTTATCATGACTGTAATTGTCTACTTCAAACTTAAAAACCTTCCTCATACCCACCTCCTCATGTTGGTCTGCAATTAAGCACAGCATTACTGGTAAAAAGCAAAACCAAACTTCCTCTACCCTCCACACTCTGCTGTCTGCCTCCAGCCTTTGGCACCCATATTATCTCTGCTTCAAAGAATTTTGCCTTTGTATATTTCACTATCTTTTAAAGTAAAAGGCCCCAAAGCTATAGTTAAATAAATATTGTCATGGAAAGATTCCCAAAGATGCCTAAAGTCGGTGGTTGCCTTTATATTTGTTCATCCTGGGGCTTCAATTCAGATCTTGGGCACTGTCCCTTAGCTGTTTTGCTCAAAGCTAGCCCTCTATCATTTTCAGCCACACCTCTGTGTCTGGTTTTGCAATGGTTAATTAGAGATAAGAGTCTCCAGGGCTTTCCTGATGGGATGGTTTAAATCCGCTATCCTCACATCTTAGCCTCCTGTGTAGCTAGTATTAATAGGAATGAGCCACCAGTAATTGGCTCTATAGCTCATATATTTTTTAACTATGTGATAAAGGCTACTACCCTACCCCTGGAACCACAGCCCCACTTCCAGTTTTCTAGTGATTAATTGGAGATAAGAGTCTCATTGGCTTTAGTTTGAGGACTGACTTTGAACTAGGTTACTAAAGGTGTAATCTGCTGCACCTGGCTTACTTTACACATTTTTTATGCACTTACTCTGAGTTTGGGAGGTTCACTGGAGATGAGCCTCTCAGACTTCTGTAACCAAGCTGGTTTTGAACTGTGATCCTTAGATATCAGCGTCCTAAATATCTTTGATTACAGTCACAGGCATGAGTCATCAGTAGCTGGTTGGTATATCTTTTAAAAATCTAGAATGTAAATTAGCAAAATAATAATAGTATATACCGCTGAGTGACTTAGAATATTTCATTTCATTCTATTTTGTATTTCTTTGCATTTATGCAGCTATTATTTAAATATTCAGGCTATGCTTTAAAAAATCATATTTTAGAAGCGACACGATGGGTCAAGTGATAGAGTAGTAGCCTTGAGCACAAACTACTATCTTAACATAAAGTTTTATGTTAATTTATGTCTTAACATAAATTAAATTATGAAACTTTGAATCTAAGAAAATAGGAAAGACACCTGAAGACACATGAGCAAGCCATTTTCTAAACAGAAAAATAGCATTGCATCAAATTAATAATCTTGAGCTTAGTAAAACAGTGACCAGAATAATGGATAACCCACAGATTAGAAGAAAATATATCTAAGCTGGTCTTTAAAACATAATAAAGCCCCTCATTTTAAACACCAAAAAGAACAAATAATCCAATTGATAAATGTTCAAATAACCATTAGTTCTCAGAAGAAATGCCAATAAATGCATACAGAAATGTACAAGTTCCTTAGTCATAAAGGAAATTTGAATCAAAACCACATTTAGATCCTACTTCACTCCTCACAATAACTGTCATTTAGAAGAAAACAATACTAGGATTATGTGTGAGAAAAAAATCCCTTATAAATTCTTGGTAGGATTGTAACCTATTGCAACTACTATGGAAATAAGTGTGGAAGTGCCTGAAAAACAAAACAAAACTACAACTAAAAAAACTGCTATATGTTCCAGCAATACAGTTATTGAGCATACATCAGAAGTAATATGTCAGGATACACTGGAGACACTTTCATGTTCACGTACACTGTATCACTAGAGCCAAGCTGTGGATTCAGCCTAGGTGCCCAACAATCAATGAACAGATAAAAATTGTGATACATATTCACATACATCACATACCTACAAACATACATATTGTGGATTAGTAATTATCCATGAAGAAAAATATAATTATATCATTTGTTCCAAAATTGATGAGATTGAAAATTGTCATGTTGAACATGTTAAGTCAAGCTCAAATGTCGAATATTATCTTCTCCTTCACATGTAGAATCTAGATATAAAATGGTTATAACAACAATAATTGTATTGATAATGATGATGATAGGATATATATGTAAAAAGGAGATATCTGACAAGGGAACTAGCAGGGGTAGGAGGGAAATGAACATAATTGAAGTGCAGCACATATAAATGTGTGTCTGTGTATATCTACATGTATACACACATATACAACAGATTACATATACACATATGTAATCAAATACATGCATATATAGACATGTCTATGATATGTCTATATATGCCTACCTCATCAAAATATGTATCATGGAAAGTTATGTATTTTATTTTCACCTAAAAGTCACTCTCTTATAATAGTATAACCATGTAAAATCATCCTGCTACATTTCTGAAAGGATCAAATTTTAGGAAATAGCTTAATTGGAAAAAAAACCCAATGACTAATATTTAAGGATGAAACCAATAGATGACAGGTCACACACATCAATAGTACTTAAAGATGAGGTAAACTGTGAATTTGAGAAGGAAGAAATTTTTGAATCAGTCCTGTTTTGAAGTATTGTTTTTTAAAATTCTAATCTCTAATGACTTTAAGTTTTGGAACATAAAGTAAGTACTAGGTACTATGCATGCTAAAACCTTAAATATATTCTCCTTTTTTCTCATTCTCACAATAATCCTAAAAATTAAGGAAAAATTTTATCATTAGCATCATAAATAAACTATACAAGTTTGTAGAGAGAGTCAAGCGGGAAAAAAACAGGATGAAAATGAGGGAGGAGGTCACAACTGTTTAAAAAGAACTGTTGTTATTACCTGACTTATGTAATGATTGCCCTTCTGTAAATCACCTTTATAATTAAAAAATGATTTCTAAAGAAGTTTTAGTTGATTTTAGAGTATGTTTGCAATCTTTTATCATTACCTAACTAACACAATTTTATTTTTTGCTCACATTTCATGTCCTGCACAGGATACGGTAACTTAAAACTTAAAACAGCAACAAAATAGTACAAGTAACTAAAAAGGTAAAGTATAATGACCTAAAATAAACCATGTCTAATTGAACCAGAGTACTTGGAGCTCTGCAAAATTCCTTGAGGATAGCCCATACCTAATATAAATACAGGAATGTTAAATTCTATTCAAGAGAAACTGCATGTTAGGAACTTATGCAAGTCAACAGCTGTGACCTGAGTCTGGCAGGCAGTAGAGTTTCATTCAGCAAGCTGTGCTTCTTGCTTCTTTGTCTGGAGATATGTATATTTAATTAGTGTCCTCTCACCTTCACAGTATGTTTTTTTCCACTTGACAGTTTCTGACACCAAAAGAATGTCCTTGAGAAAAAAGATCAGGCCTATTGACTACTAAGCATATTGTTTGACTTGGCGTTCAACTATTCTGAAGAAAGAATTGGGAATAATGAAAGACAGTGAGGCATAGAGCCACTTTAACTGACAGTGTCAGGTCGGTCGAAGGTACTGAACAGTTCCTATTACATTAGCTTAGCTTCATCTTGGCTAGTTAAAGCAGATGAGCATGCTGACAAATTAGTTTCTATCTGAATAGAAAAAATTGAGTAAGAAAGAGCAGATTCACTTTTGGGGGCTTACTGACAGTCATATAATGAGGTCAATAAGGTTTTTTTATCACAGAACTATGTTTGTCTCATGGCAATACGTTGGATGATCAACTTTAAAACATTCACTAAGTGAGCAGATTATTTTCTAATGAAAGTTATTTAAGAAAATTTTAGTAGGTATCTTTGTTTTCACTGCTTTTTGAAAATTCAAATATGAATTTTATTTAATATTCTTACTTAAGTAAATGTGGCATAAATTATTCCCTCTTAATTAAAACACTCACAAAAATGTGCATTTTTTACAACATGTATATATTTTGGGGGTTAAATATACATAAGTACATTTCATATAACTATAGCTTTTGATTGTACTTTGCAGATAATGTGTGTTTCTCTTTAACAATTGCTGGTTTGTGTCAAGTATGTCTATTGGTACTATTTATTCAACAGTGTGTACTCACTTTTTGTCTCTGTCGCATTCGATTCTTATATAGAACTTTTTCATCATTACTATGTCTTTCACAATGATAGATGATCAGTAATCTTGTGTGTGTGTGTGTGTGTGTGTGTGTGCCTGAACTCAGGGTTGAGCATTTTTTCTCATGGCTCACATTCTGCAATTTGCACATCACCTCTAGTCCAGCTTTATACAATTAAATTGGAGGTAGAATGTCATGGATATTTCCTCCTTGGCTGTCTTTGAACCTGAATCATCAGAGTAGCTGAAGGTTACAAATATGAGCCAATGGAGCCTGGCATGTGATCACTAAGCTTTTATGTTATTATTGTAACTGTTTCTAGATACTCCAAACCATGCTCATTTAAAATTCCAAGTCAATTGAGAGTTGTTTGCAAAATTGATGCAGGATACATGTCTTTATCTCTATGCTCATAATTACCTATTCCCTGAGAAACTATAATATAAAAATTGTGCCAGTTAATAACCACAAGTGCTCAAGTGAAAGAAAAGACTCATATATTTCTCAATTTATACTAAAAGCTAAACCTGATTAGACCTATTAAAAAAGACAAAAGTTGAGATAGGCTAAAAGCTTGATTTCTTGTTCCAAACACTAAACCAAGTTGTTTATACAAAAGGAAAACAATTTTTTTTACTTTGTTATTCACTGACTTTATTTTTTTCTATTGTATTTATTTATTTTTTAATATTTTTATTGTAATTAATAAAAGGGTTACATGATATTTGCCAGATAGAAAATGCCTTAATTCACATACATTGATACCCTTTCACATGTCTTGGTACCCATTACCCTCCCCCCCACCCCCCCACCCATCTTGGTTTTCTATTTTATTTTATTTATTTATTTATTGTAACTAATAGAAGGGTTACAGTATATTCACCAGATAGAAGGTACATTACTTCACAAATATTGATACCATTTCTCATGTCTTGGTCCCCATTTCCCTCCCCCACCACCACCCCTCGTCTTGCATCTTGTTTTCCTCCCTTCCCTGTCCTACTTCAAATAATCAAATACGCATATATACAATATATCAGATAACCAGGTGAAATACTGTAACAATATGAGATAACCAAGGGACAGCAAAAGAGATGAGAGATAACTCAGTACATTAAGGACAACAATCACTCATTATATGGCTCTTGTGTCTATATCCTGAAGGTCCTTTCATTTAGCATCATTCTTTGTGGCCTTATATATCTAGGTTTTGTTCTATTGTAAATCTCTGCTAGGAGAGCCCAAGGTTTCTATTGATTATGACAAATGAGGGAAACCACTGAGCCTATATTCATAAAAGGAAAACTCTTAAAGAAAATAAAATCATCAAAGGTAAAAAGTAAAAGCAGCCTTATTGTTGACATGGAGAAAAAAAAATTAGTTTAGGTAGGTCAAATCAACCACAACATATTCATCTCAACCAGAGTCCTAACTCCCTCAGTAACTCTCTACAAGGACTGAATTCTCTTGTTATTTTTTCTCATGAAGTCTGTAAAAGCTACAGAAGCAAAGTTTAAATGTAGTAGACATTATTTCATGATATTTGATAAGAGTAGCTATTCCAAAACAGCTAAAAGTTATAGTAAGTTATTCCAAAAATGTACCTGAGATAATTGATGAAGGTAGCTACACTAAACAACAGCATTTCATTGATGAAAGGACAGATTTGCTTTGGAAAAAAAAAGTACTATCATATGGTTTCATAGCTAAAGAAGAAAAGTCGGGTCTCCTCTTTAAAGTTTCCAAGATAAGATGATTTTCTTAGTAGAAGCTAAAATACCTCGTGAATTTAAAATTAAACCTATGTTTATTTATAATTCCACACACTTTCAGGCCCTTTAGAGTTATACTAAATTTGTTATACTAAATGTTAAATACATGGAGCATCAAAGACAAGACCATACCATATCTGTGTACATTTGGTTTATAAAACACTATCCTGTTGAGACCTTCCACTTGGGAAAAAAAATCTTTCAAAACCTTACTGCTCAGTGATACTATGTCTGGACACCAAAGAACTAAACAAAATTTTCTGGACAGGATTCCATTCTAGGTGTGAATAAGGGCACATGTAATTCATGGAAGAAGTCAAAATACATACATCATCAAGAGTTTGGAAGTATACTTGGAATTGGAGTCTGACATTACTATTGAATATCTATAATCTCATGATAAATGCTTAACTAATAAGGAGTTGCTTCCTATGTATAAACAGTAAAAGGATTTTCTTTGAGGTGAGATTTGTTCATCATGAGGATGCAATGACCAGTGTCAAAATGACAATAAATCATTTATAATGTTAAAGAGACATTTAGGTAAAAAAAAAAACAACAGGAAGTTTTAAGAGGATTAGCCTTAATTTTGAAAGAAATTCCAAAATCACTCAGTGTCATATATTATAGAGAAATCTCTTATGAAAGGGAGTCAATTAATGCAAAACTCACTATTGTTTTATTTTTGAAAATATTATGGCTAATCAGTCTTGATGAACCAACACTCTTATCATGTAGCAGATAGATAGTAAAATGTTTAGTAATTAGAAATTTAAGTTTTTTTACTCTTCTTATTTATTCATTTTTTGGTTTATGGTGAGGCATGGAACTTAAAGTCTGAGCCTGGACACTGTCTTGACCTCTTCAGCTCAAGGCTAGGGCTCTACCAGGTTGAGCCACAACCCCATATCCAGTTTTCTGGGTATTAATTGGAGATAACAGTGTCATTGACTAATCTGCAGGGTTGGCTTTGAACCATGATCCTCAGATCTCAGCCTCCTTTGTAGCTAGGATTACAGATGTGAGCCACCAGCACCCGACTGTACTACACTTTAAATATAAAGTTATTGACCACTAATAATACTACAGCATGGTGTGAATATAACTTTATATTACTAGGAAAATTGATGTGCAATTAACTTTATTACATTGTTTTCATGTTTATTAATGTGTTCATTTTCTTTCAGTGTTGTCACTTAAACCCTTGGCCTTGTGCATCTTAGACAAGTATGCTTCAGTTGAGTTATGTTCTCAGTCCAAGTTTTTCCTTATCAGAGTGGACTGGAAATCTAGAACCAACCACCCAATATATCTAAGTCATTCACGTAATTGTATATGTAATAATGATGTGAAAAATAGAATTTCTATGATTTCATGTTAGACAAAACTTTAACACTTGTGATTATTAATATTATGTTTTGTCAGTTGGGGGGCTTAAACTCTGGGCCTGAGCAAGGTCTGTCTTGAATTCTTCAGTTCAAGACTAGTGCTCCACCACTTTGAGCCATAGCGCTGTGGCCCCTTTTCTGGTGCTTGCTTGAAGATACGTGTTTCACGGAAGTGGATTTCCATGCTTGGAATGACTTTGAACTGTGACCCTAAGATCTCAGCCTCCTGAGTGAGTAGTCAGAATTACAGGTATAAGCCACCGGCACCCAGCCATTGTGATTATTTTTATCCTATAAGTGAGATTATAAGCCACATGAAGTTTAGAATATTCATCAGCACAATGGAAAATGATTTTCATAGAGAGAAATAAAAGAGATAAAACATCATTCTGAGGAAGTTCATCATTTATAAAGTTGTATGTAGATTTTATTTTAAATGTTTGTACCAGTAGTAACAGTTTGATCTCAGGGCCCAGATGGCATGACTTCCTTTTCACTCAAGCCTATTTTGATAGCTTTCAATTTAAGATAAATGCTGAATCTGTCATAATACATCAGGATCATACAAAATATCACAGATGAAAATGTGAGTAAAATAACTGGGTTGGATTGCTTGATAGGAAAAGGCAGGATGTTGGAGGAATGAAGCTGCTGCCTTGGGCTTAGGAATATATGCTTGGGATTTAATAAAATGTAACTCAAAGTTTACATAGAGAAAGAAATAAGTGTCTTTGAAATCCTCAGAATTCCCCATTTGTCAACTGGAGATAGATGTAGTACCCACTTCATGACTGTGCAGAAGATGTTAGAGTTGATAAATGATAAAGCCCTTAGTATAGTCCCTGGCAGTGACCGAGAAGGTAGTGATTGATCTGCTGAAGGACAACAGGATACTTTACAGAGAATTCAGGAGACATAATTAATAGATATTTATATCCATTTGTAATTATTATACTGGTCTCCATTTTTCAGTAATCTGTTAGGGGATACTGAAGACTAGATTTTATTTGACTAATAAAAATATATTTTAGGCTGATTTACAAAAGATCAATACCTGCCTGGTGCTGGTGGCTCACACCTGTCATCCTAACTACAGAGGAGGCTGAGATCTGAGGATCATAGTTCAAATCCAGACCTGGCAGGAATGTCCATGACACTCTTTTCTCCAGTAAACTACTCAAAGTAAAACAGAAGTGGCACTGTGGCTCAAGTGGTAGTACCCTAGCTTTAAGTAGGAGAAGCTGAGGAGCAATGTCCAGGTCCTGAGTTCAAGCCCCAAGACCAGAAAATAAAGAAACAAACAAAAATAGTATTAACTTTGAGTGACTTGATGCAGTTAAGAATTCAAACATTAGTCCTAGTAAGAGGGTTGATATAAATTATTTCTTCTTCTTTGTCACTGTCTTTGCTTGTGTTAGAAATAAAAGAAAATTTGCTCAATTTGAAATGAAAAAAATAAATAACATGAAATAAAATCAACTTTATAATCTTACTAACAAGACACAGCCTAAAAATGCTTATATCTTTATAGGCATAAACATAACAATATTTTAATTAATTCTTACTAAGTTATTACTGTGCATCAAGTTTGTTCCTCACAGCAACCCTTTTTTCTATGGGAGAACCTGAGATTTACTTTGTAACTGGAAATCACATGGCTAGTGAATTACTTTACAGGAATTTGTACTGTTTCTCCTTTTGATATAGTATCATAATGCTACAATAATACATTTCTACAAAATGTTTACAACATTCTTGAAGTATAATAAAAACTCTGAAAAGCAATCCTGGTTCTAGTGTCCAATGGAGGATTACTCAGCCTGCTGCTGAGGCTGACTCACAAAGGCCTCCTAGCTACAGGTTATTCTGGGTGGAATAGAAGTTCAAAAGACTAGGAACATCTGTCTGCTTCACTCTAGAGCTGTTCCACAGGATACATTGTGACCAGGTATGTAGATGTTGATGCTATTAGACTCACTCTGCTGTTAGTTTTCATCATTTTGCCATTCTTTCCAAGGCATAGTCTTTTGTTATTTCATCCCAAGGAAACATCAATGTAAATAATCAGTTACAAAGGTGTATACAGAACCAGGGATACACAGCAAACCATATCTGTCAGTGGTATTGATCAGAACACAAGTTTGTGCCATAAGGCTACAGGTGTCTCTCTAGTTCTGCCTAGAAGAACTAACATCCTCAAGTTCACCCCCCAGGATGGAATTTTGTTCAAGTTTTTATGATTGATTTCTGATTTTATGGATTCTTGCTATATTGTCATTTTCTTTCAATATTTTGATGTCAAACAATTTTTTTCTATTCATGATTTCTATTAGGAAATCAGTTACTAATTTATGGAGGAACAATTGTCTGTGTAAGGTTATTTTTGGTCATTTTTCTCATGCCGCGTTTAAGGATTTCCCTTAAGTGTTTGCATATTGTCAGTTAGGCTATGGTATGTCTTGGTGGGGATCTTAGTTTGTCCTAAATGAAGACTTTTAAGCTTCTTGGACTTGGAGATTAATGTCTATTCATCATAGTTAATAAATTTTCACCCATTAGTGTTTTAGTTACTGATCTACCTTTTTCTCTTTTTAATAGAATCTTCTTTTCCTGTTATCACTGTTATTCCTATACTGGTCTCAGATCTCTGATCATTTTTCTTCATCTTTCTTCTTCCTCCTCCTTTTCCTCTTCCTCCTCCTTTTCCTCTTCCTCCTCCTTCTCCTCTTCCTCCTCCTTCTCCTTCTCCTTCACCTTCTCCTTCTCTTTCTCCTGAGCTTTGTTTGCTCAAGGCTAGTGCTTTATTATTTCAGTCACAGATTTATATCTTTTACTAAGTAGCTTATTGGAGATAAGACTCTTATGGAGCTGGTCTCGGTGGCTTGTGCCTATAATCGTAGCTACTGAGGAGTCTGAGATCTGAGGATCATGGTTCACTTTAGTGCTTGGGCTCTTATCTCCAATTAACCACTGCAAAACTGGAAATGGCACTTTGGCTCAAGGGATAGGGCAGTAGCTTTGAGCTGAAGATCTCAGGGGCAATGCCCAGGCCCAGAGTTCAAGCTCCTCAACCATGCAAAAAAAAGCCTCTTGGCCTTTCCTTCCCAGGGCTAGCTTCAAACTGGAATCCTCAGATCTCACAGTACTGAGTAGTCAAGATTACACGTGTGAGTCACCAGTGTATGACCATTTCATTCTTTTTGTTCATTGGATATTAGATGAATATTTCTTCCAGCTCTATTTTCAGGTTTATGGATTTCTCTGTTGACACGTATTTTTCTTCTTGTGTTTTTCTGATAATTTTTAAATTCATTATATTTCTCAATTACTATGTTTCTACACATTTATTTGATCATAACTGGTTCTATATTTATAGTCTCTCTCTATATATGTATATATTTTAAATTGTTGGTTGTGGAGCTTGCATTTTGGGCCTGGACATTGTCCCTGAGCTCTTCAGCACAAGGCTAGTGCTCTACCAATTGAGCCATAGTGCCACTTCTGATTTGCTGGTGGTTACTTGGAGATAAGGGTCTTGTGGACCTTCGGGCCAGGGCTGGCTTTGAACCATGATATCTCAGGATGCTGAGTAACTAGGATTACAAGCATGTGCCACTGGTATCCGGATTATAGTCTATATTAAAAGATATAATCCTATAATTCCTTAAATATCAAAACATAGTTTTCCTATTTTTTTTAAAAATAATAATTATAATAGCTTATTTAGTCTTTGTGTACTGTCTAAAATTCAGTTTATCCTTTTTTGGGTTTTTAGTCCTTGGTCCCTCCCGACCTTCAAGAGGGATAGAGAGAACATGCCCCGACCAGGACAAGCCGAGAAAGGAGAGGGCTGACTGACCACCCGCACCCAGCCCTCCCTCGCCGGAGGACAATCAGTTGCATCAGTGAGACCAGACAAGGCAGGAACTCATTTATTGAGGAAGTCCATTCACCTAACATAGGATGCAGGAGCCTATCAGCACAAAGGTGGGCAGTGTGGGGGAGGTACTCTTATTGAGGAAGTCCATTGAGCTACTGTAGGAATCATGTGCTGTCCTAGAGGGCTGAAGAGTTATCGGCCTATCCTAGTGGTGGCCTTACTTTACATCACAAACCACAGCCACGCCTTCCAACCGGGTGGCAGGCGCCATCTCAGCCAGGTGCGGTCCAAAACCAGGGAATGAGCACTGGGCCATGAGTTAGGCCTCCTTTTACAGCATAGGTTTCTATTTCCCTGATGTGATGTGCTCCACAATCCTTAGGATTATTTTCTATTTAATTTGCCCTCACCATTAAGTATATGGTGTACTTGCACTTCCTTGCATGACTTACAAAATATTGGAGTTGGAGCTGGACATTTAAATTTTTTCTGCCAATCCTCGGCTTCAGCGCAGGGCCTGAGCACTGCCCTTGCATTTTTTTTCCCTTGAGCCACAGCAACATATCTGGCATTATCTATGTATGTGTTACCTAGGAATCAAACCCAGATCAAACCCAGATTTTTGCGCATGTTAGGCAAGTACTTTAGGCCAAACTCCCAGTCTGAAATTTGTATTTTTATTATAAGATGTTATACTTATATCCCTAAGATTTTTAATATTTTTGTTGGCTTTGCTATTATACTATCTTTTCTCATGCTTTTTATTTAATACTTCCTTGTACAATTCCCTAATTTTTCATAAATTATCTAAATTTATTCATTTTATCTAGTGCCTGGTATATGAGATTTCTTCTAACTCTAAAAGTAATGTGCATATTTTCTTTTTTTATTGTTGGGGTAATATATAGAGGGGTTACAATTACATTCATCAGGCGGTGGGAGCATTACTTCTCAAATATTGATACCCTTCTCCTGTTTTTGTCCCCCATTCTCTCTCCCAGCCTCCTCACAATCATGCTGTTTTTCCCCCTTCGAAAGTCAGATACAGTAACCACAAGAGATTAACCATAAAGAGAAACAAAGGAGAAAAGAAACAACTGCACATAATGTATTGAGAACATCAATAACATAGATAAAACTCTTGTTTTCATATTCTAGAGTTTATTCACTTAGTTTCATCCTACATGACAATATGTACATAGCTTTTGAGTTATTGTTATCCTCTTCTAGGTGAATCCTAAATGTATACTAATTATTAATATGAGGGAAACCATGGAGCCTGTGTTCCTTTGGGACTGGCTTATTTTACTTAATAAAACTTTTTTCCCAAGTCTTTCCATTTCTTTACCAATGGAGCAATGTCATTCTTTCTCATGGCAGCATAGAATTCCATTGTGTTTAAATATCACATCTTCTTGATGCATTCATCTACTGAGAGGGATCTGGGTTGGGTCCATAACATAGCTATGGTAAAAATGTTTCAATGAACATTACTGTGCTAGTAAGTTTAGTATGCCATTGTTTCTGGACATCTGAGTAAATGTCAAGGAGTAGGATTGCTGAGTCATAGGAGAGCTCTATTTTTACTCTTTTGAGGAACTGCCATATTGCTTTCCAGAGTGGTTTAAAGAGTTTACACTCCCACTAACAGTGTAGTAGCATTCCCTTCTGGCTACATCCCCACCAGCATCTGTTGTCATTAGAGTTCTTGATAATGGCCTTTCCAACTGCAGTGAGATGGAACCTCTAAGTTGTTTTGATTTTCATTTCTTTTATGACCAGAGATGACAAGCAATTCTTCATTCACTTCAGAGAAATGTCTCTAAGCCTTTAGCCAACCTTTTAATGGAATGGTTGTTTTTTGAAGATTTGTTTTGGAGAGATTCAATGTTTTTCACCTGTGGATATATTTTAGATATGAGGCCCTTGTCTGTTGTATGGCTAATGAAGAACTCCTCCCACTCTATGGGCTTTCTATTTAACTTGCTAGCTATGTCCTTTGCCATACAGAAGTTCTACAGTTTAATGCAATCACATTTGTCCAAACTTTCTTTAATTTCTTGTGTTTCTGGATCTTTATTAAGAAAATTTTGACCTATGCCAAGGAGACCTAGTGAATCTCCTATTCCTTCTTGTAAAAGTTTTCAGGGTATCTGCTTTCACCCTGAGGTCTTTGATCTATTTGGAATTAATCCTGGTGCAGGATGACAGAGAAGGATCCAAGTTTAGTTTTATGCAGGTGCTTAATCAGTACTGCCAGGACCATTGTTGGAGTAGCTGTCTTTCTTCAATTCTACTTTTTTGCTCCCTTATCAAAAAATTAGATGGCCATAGATCTGCGGGTTGCTTTCTGGTTCTTCAGTTCTATTCCATTGGTCCTCAGGCCTGTTCTTGTGTCAGTAGCAAGCTGCTATAAACTTTCTGCTAGAATGCTAAAACTGGTATGTTGGTGAGATTTCAGAAAGACTCAGCCTGAACCTCCACCATCTTCCCAGAATGCTCATGTTTTCATTTTAACATGCATTCCCAGTCATCACACTTTCATCATTGTAAATTTAATGTTTAATCAATGTTTCCACAGATTATTTTCTGAAAATATTCCAGTATATTTTCTATCATTCATACTTCAGGAAATTTATTTAAAGTGGTTATCTTTCATGCCATCCTGCAGAGAGGAACAAGATCAACTTGAGGTATGTACCTTGTTCCATGTCTTTCCTGGGCATGTATATGGTATTATATATGTATGCTGTCCTTTAAGTCTCTAGGAGCACTCCGCTGCTATTCTTGTGATTATCTACTTCTGTTGTATTTACTTTTAAATTCTCTTTCAGGCACTTATCTATCCCAGCCCTTGCATCTGAAATGCTGCATTAATGTTTTTATTATTTATTTTATAATGCCATATGGTAAGCATAGAACTTTTTTACACTAACCTGAGCTGTTAGTCAAATACCCTCTACAATTCTGAGAATAGAAATACCTGAGGGAGCTGTAAGTTCAGAAAAGTTATTAACAGTTTTCTGAAGGTTGTGCCCTAACAACACCCCCAGAAAATTCAGACTTCTCCATTGTCTAAAATGAATTCAGTTTTGGTTATTTGAACACTAACTGAGGAGGCAGGGTGATGTGAGTAGCAGAAAGTAATAATGTTCCATACTTCTGTTATTCAGTTTCCATAATTTCTGTTGAATAGAAAAGATTATTTTTCCAGTTGTCCAATGGCTTTTGTTAATTCTTAAGCAAAATTATGTTTTGGTTGCCTTCATGTAGTTAACATATTTTAGAACAAGTAAAATCACCAAAACCCTTTGGAACATTTTCTATGGTCATCTATTTCCTTGGATTTTCTTTTGAAGTACCTTTCAGGTACTTTTTTATTAGAGAATTTATTAACGTTGATTTTTACATCATATTTTAAATGACAAGTTTAACAAACAAGTGTTCAAGGAGGGAATCTCTATTTACAATCACTGGGACTTAGTTTTTAGAACTTAATCAAAATTAGGCTGAGGGTTTGTAGGTCATAGAAACATTAATTTAAGAAATAAAACATTATGTCTATAGAGTCATAGGTTTTTATGTCTATATAGTTATGTTTATATTTCCATTACCATCTCCATAGCTTTGGGTATGCAGTTATTGAGTCCTCGCTCTTGTACTCTTTGGATTTAATAGCCACATATTAAGGATACCATGCGCCTTTTGTTCCTTAGGTCTTGACTTGTCTCACTCAACATGATTTGCTCTAGATTCATCCACTTCCCTGTGAATGCCATCATTTTATCTTGTCTCTTTATCTTGTCTCTTGTCTATGTAGAATTCCATTGTGTATATATACCACATTTTCTGTATCCATTCATCTGCAGTAGGGCATCTGGTTTGTTTCCATCGCCTGGCTATTGTGAATAGTGCAGAGATGAACATAGCTGAGCAGGTGTCCTTAAAATATCCTGGGTCGTGATGTTCAGGATAGATGCCCAGAAGTGGTATGGCGGGATCATAGGGAAGGTCAATTTTCATTTCTTTAAGAAACCTCCACACTGCTTTCCAGAGTGGCTGAACTAGTCCACATTCCTACCAGCAGTGTAGTAGGGTTCCTTTTTCTCCACAACCCCGCCAGCAACTGTCATTGTCTGAGTTCAAAATCTTGGCCATTCATGTTGGGGTAAGGTGGTATCTTAGGGCTGTTTTTATTTGCATTTCCTTTATGACCATAGATGATGAACATTTTCTCATATGCTTTTCTGCCATTTTAATCTCTTCTTCTGATAAGTCTCTCTTTAGTTCCCTTGCCCATTTAGTGAATGGTTCATTGGGTTTAGGGGGATTAGTTTCTTGAGTTCCATGTAGATACTGGATATTAAGCATTTGTCAGATGTATTGTTGGTGAATATCTTTTTCCCAGTTGGTTGGCTGTCTGTCTACTTTTTTTTTAAATATATAACACATTTACTTTAAACATTCATGTGATATACAAAACAGAAATGACATCAAAGTTAGCATCAGAAAAAAAATGTTCTCAAATAAAAATTTCTCACAGTTCAAAGCCAGCCTAGGCAATAAAATTGATCATAAGATTCATTTCCTGTTAGCCAGCCAAAAGGCAGAAATGGAAGTGTGGCTCATGAGGTACAGTGCTAACCTCCAGCAAAATGTTAAGGGACACTGCTGACTTCAAAAGATATGGGCACCAAAAGGGATGGATTTTACTCTTTACACATTTAAGTATTAGGAAGTACAAGAATTCTTATGACTAAACAATAAGGTTTCCAAAGCACAGATTTCTTTAGTAAACAGCAATCTTTTTGCTGAATGAATAAACTATAGCTGAAGTCGGTCTACTTTTGCAACTATGTTTTTATCTGTACAGAAACTTTTTATTTTTAGGTAATCCCATTTATCAAGTCTCTCTCCAATCAGTTGTGACCCTGGGATTCTGTTCAGGAATCTTTTGCCTGTGCCTATGAGTTCCAGTGTCTCTCCTACTTTGTCATGTACCAGTTTCACAGTTTCTGATCTGACGTTGAGTTCTTTGATCCACTTTGAGTCAATGCTTCTGCATGGGGAAAGGCTAGGGTCAATTTTTAGTTTTCTGCATGTGGCTGCCCAGTTTTGCCAGCACCAATAATTGAACAGACAGTGTTTGTTTTACTGTATATCTTTGGCTCCTTTGTCAAATATAAGTTGCCTATAGATATGTGGTTCTATTTCTGGGTCTTTTATTCTGTTCCACTGATCTTCTGGTCTGTTTTTGTGCCAATACCAAGCAGTTTTTGTTATTATGGCTCTAGAGTAGAGTTTGAAGTCTGGTATAGTAATACCACCAGCATTGCTCTTTTTGCCTAGAATTGTTTTGGCTATTCTAGGTCTTTTCTTGTTCTATATGAATCTTTGGATTATATCTTCTATTTCCATAAAGAATGTCTTTGGAATTTTGATGAAGATTGCATTGAATTTGTATATCAATTTTGGCAGTATAGCCATTTTCACTATGTTGATTCTCCCTAGCCATGAGCATGGGATGTCTTTCCATTTCCTAGTGTCCTCTTTATTTTCTTTCATTTCTTTTATAGTTTTCATTGAATACTTCCTTTACATATTTGGTTAAGTATATTCCTAAGTATTTTATTCTGTTGATGGTTATTGCTAATGGGATCATTTTCTTGAATTGGCCATCTGTGTATTGTTGGTGTACAAGAAGGCTACTGACTTCTGAAGATTGATTATGTATCCTGCCACTTTGCTAAAGTGGTTTATTAATTCTAGAAGTTTGGGAGTGCAGTTTGTTGGGTCACTCAAGTAGAGGATCATGTCATCTGTAAATAGGGATAGTTTAATTTCTTCTTTCCCTATATGGATCCCTTTGATGTCCTTTTCTTGACTTATTGCTCTGGCTAAGGGTTCCAGCACTATATTGAAGAGAAGTGGAGAGAGTGGGCATCCCTGTCTAGTTCCTGATTTTAAAGTGAATGGTTCCAATCTTTCACCATTTAGTATAATATTGTCTGAAGGTTTTTCATATATGGCTCTCATTATTTTGAGAAATGTACCACTTATTCCTATTTTTTCTAGTGCTTTCATGATGAATGGATGTTGTATTTTGTCAAATGCTTTCTCCACGTCCAGCGAAATTTTCATATGATTCTTATCCTTAATTCTATTGATATGATGTATTACATTGATTGATTTGCAAATGTTAAACAAGCCTTGCATCTGTGGGATGAAGTCCACTTGATCATAGTGTGTGATTTTTTAAATTTGTTTCTGGACTCTGTTGGCTAATATTTTATTGAGGAGTTTTGCATCTGTGTTCATTAGAGAGATAGGTCTGTAGTTTTCTTTTTTGTTGGGTCTTTCCCTGGTTTGGAGATGAGAGTAATATTAGCTTCATAAAATGAGTTTGGTATTGCTCCTTCTGTTTCTATTTCTCGGAAGAGTTTCAAGAGTATAGGTGTTATTTCATCTTTAAACGTATTGTAGAATTCTGCAGTGAAACCGTCTGGACCTGGGCTCTTTTTGGTTGGCATTTCCCTGATTGCTTCCACAATTTCGTTGTAAGAAATTGGTCTGTTCAATTTTTTTATCTCATTGCTGTTCAGTGAGGGTAGCCTATATTTATTTAAGAAATCATCCATTTCTACTAGATTTACTTGTTTCTTTGAATGTAGGCCCTGGTAGTACCTATACATTATGGACTGAATTTCTTGGGAATAAGTTGTGATTGTTCCCGTGGGGTCTCTAATATTGTTTATTTCAGTCTCCCCTTTCCTTTTTTTTTTGATTAATCTGGCCAAGTGTCTGTCTATTTTGTTGACTCTTTCAAAGAACCAAGGTTTTGATTTATCAAATTTGTGTTTAGTAGATCTTATTTCAATCTCTGAAATTTCTGATTTTATTTTTGTTATTTCTGTCCTTCTAGTTGTTTTAGAATTAACTTTTTCTTGCTCCTCTAGGTGTTTCAGTTTTTTTAAGGTTATTTACGTGCTCTTCTTCTTTCTTTTTAATATGCGCTCCTAGTGCAATAAATTTGCCTCTTAGAACTGCCTTTGCTGTGTCCCATAATTTCCTTTGTGATGTTTCTTGATGGTCATTACATTCAAGGAAGTTTTTAATTTCATTTCTGATCTGATCTCTTACCCAGGAGTTATTCAGAAGTGTGTTATTCAGTTTCCAAGCGATTGAATGTTTTTTGACTTTGTCTGCATTATTCAGAATTAGTCTGACTCCACTGTGATCTGACAGAATGCATGGGATTATATCAGACCTCTTGTATCTGCTTAAGTTTTCTGTATGAACTATTATATGATCTATTTTGGAGTGTGTTCGATGTGCTGCTGAGAAAAATGTAAAAAGTTTCGCCATTGGATGGAAGACTCTGTGTTAAGCCCAGCTGGGCTATGGTGTCGTTTAAGTCGATGGTGTCTTTGCTGAATTTTTGTTGGGTTGACCTGTCATTTGTTGAGAGTTGTGTATTGAGGTCTCCCACAAGGATTGTGTTTGAGTCTATCTTCTTCTGTAATTCTAAAAGAGTTTGTTTGACGAATTTGGGTGCTCCCGTGTAGGGGGAGTAGATGTTTATAACTGTAATATTATGGGCATAGATTTTATGTACCCTTTACTAATACATAATGGCCGTCTCTATCTTTATGTACTGATTTTACTGAGGAGTTAATTTTATCGGAGATTAAGATTGCTACTCCTGCTTTTTAGCATGGTGTATTGGAGTGGAAAATTTGTTTCCATCCTTTCACTTGCCATTTGTTTCTGTCTTTGGCAGTGAGGTGGGTCTCTTGGAGGCAACATATGGATGGGTGGTGTTTCTTAATCCAGTCTGCTGCTCTGTGTCTTTTGAATGGATTGTTCAGCCCGTTCACATTTAGGGAGATTATGGAGAAGTGGTCAGTGTCCATTGTCATTATTTATATTTACTTCTAAGTTTCTTTCTCTTAATTCCCCTTTTGTGTTTAGTGAATTATAGATGTTTGCTTCTTGATGGGGGTTCTTGATGTTCTACAATTTGTTCTCGATTGATTAGTACTTTGTAACACTGGTTTAGTGTGCACGTATTCACAAAGCTTCTCTTTGGAGTGAAATATTCTTGTTTCTCCCTCAAATGTAAATGCTAGTTTTGCTGGATATATCAGTCTGGGTTGGCAGTTGTTGGTCTTCAGGACATCAATGATGATTTTTCCAAGCTTTTCTTGCATTTAGGGTTTGCATGGAGAGATCTGCCATAATTTGAATTTTCTTCCCATTGTAGTATATCTCCTTCTTTGTTTTTGCAGCATTTATTTGGGTATTCGAGTGTGGTGTCTTTACTATGATATGTCTAGATGAGTTCCTTCTAGGATCTTGCCTGTTTGGCGTCCTGAAACCTTCAATAATGTGAGTATTTTCCCTTTTGAAGTTGGGAAGTTCTCTGCTATGATTTTGGTGTATAAAGGTTGCATACCTTTGTCCTGGAATTCGGCCCCCTCCTAAATCCCAATTATACGAAGATTAGACTTCTTTGCTGCATCTGCCAGTTCCTGGAGCTCTCTCTGGTGGATTCTGAATGATTTTTCCATGGTGGTGATTATCTTTTCCAGCTCTTGTGTTTTATCTTCTGTTCCTGATGTTCTATTCTCCATCTCAGTCAATCTGCGGCTTAATGCCTCCATTTTTGCTTGAAGTGTGGACACTGAGCTGATCATATCTGCTGAGAGGGTACTGAACTTTTCTTCCACTTCTCTTTTGAATTCGAAGAGTTCCTTGGAAATTTCTTGCTTATGTTTTTGAAATTCGGCCTTAATTTCGTTAGTCATTTCCAAAATCATCTCCTTGATTTGAGTCATATTTCGTGTCTGTTCAGGTGTCATTTCTTGGGATGGTGACATCTCTCTCATCCCTTCGCTCTTGTTTCCTTTTGGGCTTTGTGTGGGACTTTGATTATTTATGTGTAATGTAGTTCATTTTTGCGCTCTCCTAGGCATCGAGAACTGTTGTTGAAATTTGCTCTGTGGTCAGTAGGTGGCGGTCTTTACTTGGATTGGGACCAGCGGTTCTGGGAATCTGTGTAAACCTGTGGTTCTTGGCCAAACTGATTCCTCTGCTGACTGGGTCAGAGTTTGCAGTTTTTTCAGGTGTTTGGCCTGTTCCCAGAGGCTGTGTGCTGCTGCACAACTAGCTCTCAGCCCAACCAGTGGCCTCACAGTGGGCCTTGGGTTGGATCTCCGCACTTCAGTCTCAGCGCTCTGGGTGGATGGTTGGTTTTCATGCACTGCTTCCAGGGGTGGGCCCCCGGCCAAGGTTCTAGGGTCCAGGGGCTCTCAGCAGGTCCAGCAGGTTTCTGCTCTGTTGCCAGTGTGCAGGCCCAGCCGAGGACTTGGGCTCCAAGGGCGGAGCCTTGCCTTTCTGATTCTCAGAAGGTGGGCTTGGGTACTGGTCTGCCCTTCAGTTCCCTGCTGTGTTTCCACTGCTTTGTCAGAGAGTCTGTGACTGTGGGGGGCCCCTCGGTGCTGTCTTGCTCAGGATTCCAAGCTGGAGGATGCCCGGCTCAAGATTTGAGGGGGACAGATGCTGGCTCCTATTTTTCCGCACACCCCACCCGCTGTTGTAAGGCAGGGACTCAGCGCCCCCCACTCTCCAGATCCAGTGGCCTGGGAGAGGAACCTGTTGGGCGGGTGGGAGCTGGGACAGCTCTGCCTCCCCTGGTGGGGTGCTGGGTCTTAGCGTCCGCCTGCTTGTCAGTCTCCAGTCAGAGGCCTGGGAGAGGAACCTGTTGGGCCGGTGGGGGCTGGGACACTTCCGCCTGCCTTGGTGGGGTGCTGGGTCTTAGCGTCCACCCTCCTGTCAGTCTCCAGTCAATGGCCTGGGGGAGGGGGCTGTTGAGGGAAGGGACAGGATTGCCCCCCTCCTCCTGCCAGTCTTTCTAGGGTGGGGTCGAGGGGTCTGAGTTAAGTTCTATTGCTTGGCACCAGCTCTGCTTTCCCAATGGGTTTGGGGACCCGCTGTGCTACTCATGCCTCTGCATTTGGCTGTGGGTGTTCCACAGTGTTGAGGAGTCATTCACTCCCCTCGGATCTCCACCGCTGTCTGTGTTCCGCATCTGGGTTCTGCAGCTTGCTGTTCTGGTTCCGCGTCTGGGTTCCGCTGCTTCTGTGGCTTGCTGGCCCGGTCCTATGCTGGTTTCTGCAGCTGTGGGGGCTGCCCTGCCCGACACCCTCCTCCAAGGCCTTTCGCAGTTTGGAGCCGGCGGCAAGGGGTGGGGGAGGGTCCTCGCGTTCCAAATTGTTTGAGAAAGTTGGATGTAAGCTTTATCTGAATTTATTTTGTGGTTTGAGTCCTTCTCCACTGCTTTTTGAGATTGTTGCTGTGGATTTCTTAAGGTAATTGGCTCGTGGGACTCTCTGGTTCTCTCTTTTTGTGAGAGAGAGCTAAGCAGCGTCCCTATTGTCTCGGCGCCATCTTCCCCCTTTCAGGTACTTTTGTGGAAAACCTGAAATTATAGTCTTAAGCAAGTGAAGTGTTGCCAACAGAGTGTGTGTGTGTGTGTGTGTGTGTGTGTGTGTGTGTGTGTGTGTGTTAGTAATGCTGAAGGTGACACAGAGCAATTTTTCCCTAGGTCATGGTCTGAAATCCCACCACTTATTATTTGCGTTTTATGTTTCCTTCTCTTATACATCTGAATAGCTATTTCTTACTCTTCAGCTCGAGGTTGCTGCCCTACCTATGAGCCAAGCCACACTTCCTGTTTTCTAGAGGTTAATTGGAGATAAGAGTCTCAGATCCTTTTGGTTCTTTTGCTCCCAGGAAGGTCTATTTTCAGTTCTTTAAGAAACATCCACACTGCTTTCTACAGTGGCTGAACTAGCTTACAGTCCCACCAGCAGTGCAGTAGTGTTCCATTTTCTCCACAGCCCGCCAACATCTGTCATTGTCTGAGTTCAAAATCTTCGTCATTTTAATTGGGGTAATGTGGTATATTAGGGTTGTTTTTATTTGCATTTCCTTTATGACCATGGATGATGAGCATTTTCTCATATACTTTTCTGCCATTTTAACCTCTTCTTTTCATAAGTCTCTCATTAGTTCTTTGCCCATTTAGTGATTGGTTTGTTGGGTTTGGGTGGGATTAGTTTCTTGAGTTCCCTGTAGGTACTGGATATTCAGCATTTGTCTGAGGTATTATTGGTAAATATCTTTTCCCAGTTGGTTGGCTGTCTTTCTACTTTAGTAGCTATGCTTTTATCTGTGCAGAAACTTTTTTATTTTCATGTAATCCCATTTATTGAGATGCTGGGATTCTGTTGAGGAGGTTTTTGCCTGTGCCTATGAGTTCCAGTGTCTCCAACTCTTTCGTGTAGCAGTTTCAAGGTTTCTGGTCTGACACTGAGTTCTTTGATCCACTTTGAGTTAATGCTTGTGCATGGTGAAAGGCTAGGGTCAATTTTTAGCTTTCTACATGTGGTTACCCAGTTTTGCCAGCAGCAATAATTGAACAGACTGTATATCTTTGGCTCCTTTGTCAAATACCAGTTGACTATAGGTATGCAGTTCTATTTCTCGATCTTCTATTCGGTTCCATTAATCTTCAGATCTATTTTTTTGTGCTAAGACCATGCTGTTTTTGTTATTATGGGTCTATAGTAGAATTTGAAGTCTGTTATTGTAATACCACCTGTTTGTATACTTCTCCCTTGCCTCTTGAATTTGTAGTTGTTGATTTCTTAAGATAGTTGGCTCCTGGCATTCCCTGATTCTCTCTTTTTGTGGGAGAGAGCTAGGCTGGGTCCCTATTGTTTTGGCACCATCATGCTCCTCTCTGCAATGTACATTTACAGCTTAAGACAATCTATGTACACTGATTCCACTACTTTAAGCAAAGTATAGAAGTCTGGCTTTTATCTAGCTTTCTTTACTCACTGGTATCTTGGCGAGAGCTCAGAAAGACTCACACTGAACCACCACCATCTTCTGCTGAACTCTGGCTTTTGTGTTTCCAATCTCCTATTTCTTTGAAAAAATTTTCTATTTTTATTTGTTCATTGAATATTTGTATATTTTAATTTTTGTTTTATTATCGCCTAATGTTAGTAATGGATCACTTTAATACATTTATGGTTTCTGAATGGAAATATTTGTCAGATGACTACAGCTTTTCAATCACCTCCACAATTTGTTTTCAGTTCACATTGTGTTATTGTATTTTTTGGTATGGTATGTAGTTTTCTATTTTATGCTGGACATTTTGTATATTATTGTATGTGATTGCAGAATCTATTTTATTTGGTATTTGATTATTTTAGTGTACATGTTCTACAGCCATGTTAGGGATGTTTTTCCTGTGCCAATTTCCTTTCCATAACATTTACCATGCTATTATGGTTTGCATTATGCATCACTTGATGCATATACTATGTAAATGTAATATATACATCGTGGGATGCCTAAGGTACTAGGGCGTGATGGAGGGCATGGGCTAGAAGGAATCCTACATGAGCATCAAAGCCCAGAGCAAGAGAGGTATCATGACCCTGAAGTACCCCATTGAGCAAAGCAATGTTACCAACTGGGATGACATGGAGAAGACCTGGCACCGTACTTTCTACAACAAGCTGCGTGTGGCCCCCGATGAGCACCCTTTGTTTCTGACCGAAGCCCCCATGAGCCCCAACGCCAAGCGTGAAAAGGTGACCCAGATCATGTTCGAGACCTTCAGCACCCTAGGCATGTGTGTGGCCATTCAGTCTGTGCTGTCCTTGTATGCCTCTGGTCGCACCACTGGCATTGTCATGGACTCTGGTGATGGGGTCATTCACACAGGGCCCATCTACGAAGGGTATTCCCTCCCCCATGCCATCCTGTGTCTGGACCTGGCAGGCTGGGACCTGACAGACTGCCTCATGAAGATACTGACCTAGAGAGGCTACAGCTTCACCACCGCAGCTGAGCGGGAAATTGTGTGTGACATCAAGGAGAAGATGTGGATTTCAAGCAGGAGATGGCCACTGCCACTTCCTTTTCCTCCCTGGAGAAGAGCTATGAGCTGCCTGATGGCCAAGTGATCACCATTGGCAATGAGTGTTTCTGTTGCCCCGAGGCCCTCTTTCAGCCCTCCTTCTTGGGCATGGAATCCTGAAGCATCCATGAAACTACCTTCAACTCCATCATGAAGTGTGATGTGGGCATCCATAAGGACCTGTATGCTAACACAGTGCTATTTGGTGGTACCACCCTGTACACTGGCATCGCTGATAGCATCGTGGCACCCAGCATGATGAAGATCAAAATCACTGCTCCCACTGAGGGCCAACACTCTGTGTGTGTCGGTGGCTTCACCTTGGCCTCCCTGTCCGTCTTCCAGCAGGTGTGGATTAGTAAGCAGGAGTAGGACAAGCCTGGCCCCTCCATCGTGCACCACAAGTGCTTCAAGGCAGATTGTTACCTAGCTGTGATACACCCTCTCTTAACAACAACAAAAAATACCTAACTGTGTGCAGAAAATGATATGAGATAGGCACAGCGTCATAATATGTAATGTATTATAATTCATTTTCAGATATTTCATTTTGATAATTCTAATTATTCTCTTGTGATTCTTTCTGGAATCTCCCCATGATTACCTTTATAGAAATAAAGAACCCTCATCTCCAACTCCCATGTAGCTAATACTCATTTTTTTTCTTTTCATTTTATTATTTTTTATGTCAGTATCATCCTTGAATTCTGTGCCTCATAATCTCACTAGGCTTATTTGCTAGGCTGGTACTTGACCAATTGAGCCACACCTCTGGGTTTTGCTGGATAATTGCAGACAGAGTCTCATAGACTTTTGTTTCCAGGTTAGGTTCTAACTGGGATTCCCCAGGTCCCAGCATCCTGAGTAGCTAGGATTAGAGGTGTAAGCCATTGGTGTCTAAATCAGATAATATTCACCTAATAATTTTAGTGATGTTTTCACTACTATACTAGTTGTCTATACCTTCTGTAACTAAGTAGGAAAAAATGGACCTAAACATAACAAATTTGTTATTGTACAACTCTAGGTATTGTTTTCAATGTTTAGAAATGAAAATTCTGTTTATTTAGCGTTTCTACTTATAGAAGCAATTTTTAATACTTGGATAACAGAACCTTATTACATCACCAAAACTAGCATTTGCACTCTGATCACTATGCTATAAAAACATTTCTTTTGATATTTCTGCCTCTTGATTATTTCAGATTTCTTATGATTGTCTTTAGGTTCTACTGGTTCCAGAGAAGGCATTTTCTCTGTCATGATTTGAGGGGAGAAATCTCATTCCCAACAATGACTTTTCTAGCTCCATAGTGCAATCTGATGATTGTAGGTAGTTGTCTTCACATGAAGGTGATCTGTACTGAACAGCTTTGTAGTTCCTAGCAGGTAATTGTCATTCTTTATCATAAAAATGTTAGTGGTGATTGCAAAGTGACTGCAAAGAGAATGGCTTAGATTAATAAACACACAACAGAGGCAGAGATGCAAGTCTTGTCTCGTGGTTTTAGTTATTTCATGGCAGCATACACACTATAAGTGAACATTTATGGACTGAAAATGTGTCGTGTAGGGCACAAACAATAGCAGTATTAGCCTTTGGGGTTTGAGTATGTATTGAGATTGCTATCCCTAAGTGTTGGGGTTTTTAGTCCTCTGTCCCTTCTGACCTGCAAGAAGGATAGAGAGAACACACCCCAACCAGGACAAGCTGAGAAAGGAAAGGGCCGACTGACTGCCCCCAGTCCTCCCTCACCAGAGGACAATCAGACTCTTCAGGGAGACCTGTCAAAGCAGGAACTTGTTTATTGAGGAAGTACACTTAGCTAATATAGGAGGCAGGAGCCAATCAGCACAAAGGTGGGCAGGGTGGGGGGAGGTAGGTAAAGAAGGGGAATGAGGTGCTGTACAAGAGTGTGGAAGTATTCGGGGCCAATCCCAGAAGTAGCCTTACTGTACATAACAAACCTCAGCCACGCCTTCCAACCAGGTGAGAGGCAGGTTGGGTCCCAAAACAAGGAAATGAGCACTGGGCCATGAGTTAGGCCTCCTTTTCTACAGCACAGGTTTCTATTTCCCTGATGTGATATGCCCTACACCTAAGTCCAGTCTAAAGGAATACAGATACTGAGAATCAGGAAGATTAATTATAGTATTTTCTCTTAGAGTTTTTTTTTTAATCTCATCTTCTGTTTCAACTTCTCTGTGAATTTCTTCATCACTCATGGCTTACTGCTGTTGAACACTCTCCACATAATCTAGCAATTAGCAAGGAAACAAAACAGTATAAATGAGTGACTGGATTTAATAAGCTCCAAAGCTCCTGTATTTTAACAAGCAATGCAAAATATGTATCAGCTTCAAATTGTGTTCTCTGAACAATGGGCATGTTAAATTCTAGTATACTTCCTGAGCAGAATCTAAGTTAGTATGAATTTTTAAAAAGGCCAAGACTCAATTACCAGCTACATGGCATTAGAAGTACATTAACATTAACCAACCTTCTCTGTGAGAATAACATAAAGTGATGGTTAATATATTCCTTTTGAATATATTTTTATGTTTAAGAGAATGTAAGAGAAGGAAGGATATTTAAGAAAACCTTACAAAAAGCCTTCATCAGAATTATCAAATAATATATACACCTAAAGCATGAATGAACATAAATATATTGTGAGAAGTTACAAAATGCACATAGAAAAAACTATGGATAAAAAATATATAAGCAGACAAATTGAAACTAAAACAATCAAGTCAGATCTGAAAGATTTTTGAAACTGTGAATATGAAATACTTAGGCTAAATAAATGACAAAGAATAATAAAAGGACTCTTATAGGTAGCCCTCTGCATCCTACCTGCCATGCCCAGCTCCTATATACCGTTGACCTGGTCCTCCTTGCCCTCCTGGGCCTGGGAAGCGGCTGTGGCTCCATTATCCCACAGAAGGAGTGAGGATCCCTGGTGTCCAGGTGCTCTGATCCCCTGAAGCTCCTGAGCATTACATGGTGATCTCCCACACCATGGGCAGTACTTGTGCCAGCCCAGTTTTGTGTGAGAAACAGGCCCAGAATGTCCAGAGCTACCACATGCAGACCACAAACATGCTGCAACATGGCCTACAATTTATTGATCAGAGAGGATGGCCACGTGTACAAGGGCCGATGCTGGCACACCAAGGGCACCTACTCGGGTGTCACTTGGAACTTTATGTCCATCAGTATTACCTTTATGTGAAACCACATTGAGCATGCTCCGCCTGGGCGGTCCATGTGGTCGCTGCATCACCTGCTGGACTGTGCGGTGGACCGAGGCTTCCTGCAGCCCAACGACATGTTCAAGGGCCACTGGGGAGTGCAGCAAATGGATTCCCCAGGCTACCAGCTCTAAGCAGCTATTCATAGCTTGCCACACTACCATGAGTGAGGAGATCCCAGGAGCTGTCCTCACTCTTAGTCCTCCTGCGGACCCTCCTCACGTTGCCCCTCCTTCCGCTGCCCTTCTCCCCATTAATCATGCAGTTGTCCCCTGGGGTGAATAAAACAGTAATAAAGGTCTCCACTTTATAAAAAAGGCAAGGATACTTGGAAAAGACAAAATTTAAATTTTTTGTGGGTCATGTGGCTTGAACTCAGCCTAGGCACAGTCCCTGAGCTCTATAGATCAAGACTACTGCCCTATCCTCCAGCTAAGCCCCACTTCGCATTTTCCAGAGGTTAATTGGAGATGAGTCTCAGGTCCCTTTGTGCCTGGGCTGGCTTTGAACCTGGACCCTCAGATCTCAGGCTGCCGAGTAGCTAGGATTACAGACGTGAGCCACCCCCACCAGGCAAAATTTAATTTTTAAAATGAAATAATCTAAAAAAAGTTTTCTAGTGATGGCATAATTTAATTTAACCGTCTGGCTCACACATATGTACTAAATATGGTACAAAATGATTTTTAAGACAATTTGAAAATGTTAAATGCTCAATAGATTAATTTAAAGACATCTCTAATCAATATGATTAAGATACATCTATTATTGCTTATCTCTTTCAAATACTGCTAAAAGCTGTACAAATATAACAATCTTGAATTTACTGACAGGCGGGAAATAAGGTATACTGGCTAAAAACCTCAGGACTTAACCGATGGCAGGCAGTGAGTGCCCTAGATTTTCTTATTATCTTTCATAAATCCAAGTAGAGGGTTGGAGAATTCTCTAACTGTAACTTGGAAGACAACCAGAAACAGACAAAAATAAGTCCTTTCAAAAGCCTGCCCTCTCTAGCTAAAAACCTGGGAAAGAAATAGCATACCAAAATAGAAAGCTTTTTTTTATTTTGTCTGGACAATTCTGTTCTGCTTCAGACAAAGAATAATGGAAAGTCCCTTGTCATCATCTGGTACAAAGTTTAGGTTCCACTATCTCAAGTGGAATCTAAACTTAATAAAGTGCTTTCTTCCCTCCACCAAGAATGCTGTAGAGGCAAAGCAGGAAATTAGACTAATGGTCATTGAGCCTGTGCTAACAAAAGGTGGCAATTTCCTCTCCCTAATAAAAATGATACTGGAAAGACATCAAGAGGTACAGATAGACTGTCTTTTCCTCTGCAAGTAGTGCCAGGTGGTTTGGACAAGTTTTTTCCTTTCCTACTTGATAATGAAAGGAAATTGGCACTACAAATCCCAGTTGGTAACAATAACTAACTAGAAGAGGTTTTTTTCATCTTTCAAAGGGTAACATCTGACAGAGTTCTAAGTGTGGTTTATAGCCTTTCCTAAAGTACCAGCAAAATAAATTCCCCAAAATAACTTATTTTCCCTCTGGCAACATTAGTGAAGAATAAGACCAAACCAATGGGCAGTTTTGGTCTTGCACCTATGTCAAGCCCTACCAAATAGTACCAATCTCTCTACCCAGAACAAAGTAAAAAAGCAATATCTATAATTTTTGGTGCCTTACTATTAAATAACTTCTAGTCCACCTTTTATTCAAGTAATAGTTAAAAGCATAAGTTATGTATCCAAAGCATAATTTGTGTGATTGTCTAAAACCTGCATTGAAAATTAGATTGGAATATATACATATAATTGTTCATTGTTTAACAATGAGGAACTGGTAGGTTTTGAAAAATGTATCATTAGGTGATTTCATTTGAGAACATCAAAAGGTGTACATATACAAACCAACATGCTATCAGCCAGTCACTCAACACAGATCCTTGATGCAATCAAGAGGTGACACAGGAACAGAAGATGGCACCGAGACAATAGGGATGCTGCCTAGCTCTCTCTCACAAAAAGAGAGAACCAGGGATTCCCACGAGACAATTACCTTAAGAAATCCACAACAACAAACTCAAAAGGCAATGGAGAAGGACTCAAACTGGAAAAGAAATCCAGATAAAGCTTACATCCAACTTTCTCAAAGAATTCGGAATGCCGAGGACCCCTTCCCCACCCCTCGCCACTGGCTTAGCTACGAAAAGCAGTGGCGGAGGGCACCGGGCCAGCCAGCCCAACCACTGCAGAAATCAGCACAGGACCGGGCCAGCAAGCCGCAGAAGCAGAGGAACCCAGACGCTGAACCAGAACAGCAAGCAGCAGAGCCCAGACAAGGAACGCAGGTGGTGGCAGAGATCCGAGGGGAGTGAAAGACTCCCCACCACAGTGAACCACCCACAGACGGAACGCAGAGGCGTGAGTAATACAGAGCATCCCCAAATACATAAGGAGAGCAGAGCGGGTGCCAAACAATAGAACTTAACTCAGGCCCCTCCACCCCGCCGAGAAAGACTGGCAGGATCAGGGGGGCAAGGAATTTAGAATCCTGTCCCTTCCCTCAACAGCCCCCTCCCTTAGGCCATTGACTGGAGATTGACAGGCGGGTGGTGCTAAGACCCAACACCCCACCAAGGGAGGCGGAGCTGTCCCAATTCCCACCCACCCAACGGGCTCAACTCCCAGCCCTCTGACTGGATACCGACAGGCGGGCGGACCCTAAGACTCAGCACCCCACCAGGGGAGGCGGAGCTGTCCCAGCTCCCACCCGACCACCAGGCTCATAACTCAGGCCACTGGATCTGGAGAGTGGAGGGCACTGGGACCCTGCCTTACAACAGGTTAGGGTGTGCGGGGGGAAAAAAGGACACAGCATCTGTTCTCCCTCAATTCTTGAGCGGGGCATCCTCCAGCTGGGAATCCTGAGCAAGACACCACCGAGGGGCCCCGCACAGTCACAGACTCTCTGACAAAGCAGTGGAAACACAGCAGGGATCTGAAGGGCCCACCAGAAGCCAAGCTCACATTCTGAGAATCAGAAAGGCACACCTCTGCCCTTGGAGCCCACGTACTCAGCTGGGCACTGCCCCTGGGAACAGAGTGGTCTCCTGCTGGTCCTCCTGAGAGCCCGTGGAAACTCTCAAACCCCAAACCCTTGGCTGGGGGCCGCCCCTGAAAGCAGCACAGGAAAACATCTGTCCAGCGTGCTCAGACTGAAGCTCGCAGATCCATCCCATGATCCACTGTGAGGCCACTGGTTGGGCTAAGAGCTAGTCATGCAGCAACACATAAGTTTTATTCTAATACTTTCCAAACTTTGTACTCAAATATGCTAACTACTTACAAACTTAGGTCAGTTATTCTTACACTATACCTTTTCTTCATTACTATAATAATCTTACACTCCTACGTTAATCCTCTTGTACCTCCCCTGATCTCTCTCATTCTATTTTTCTATCTCTGGTCCTCTGTACGTTTTTAAACCCTTATAATGCATGGACCTACACTTGATGGCTTTGAGCAATACTGTATATCTAGGTGTTCAATTAGACTCTAGGCTCACAGGAACTTAAAGACAATAGGGATTGGATTGAGAGGCATATTTTTTGGGTATAAATCGCTTATAAGTGGTTGTATTAGACTGGTCTGTAAGTGCACAAAAAGAAAGACTGATAACACCAATCAAAAATTGTGAATATCTAGTATCTGCCAGCTACAGTGGTCTACGTTGGTTATATCTGAAAAACTATAATCATGTTTAGTATTAATCTTGCTCCCATTTTCAAATGGGCAGAACAAGAAACTCAAGAAAAATGTCAAATCAAGAAACAACATCCCCCACTCAATATAAACAGACAATGAAACAGTCACTGGCAAACCTAGAGGAGAGTCTTCCAAGTGCTATACAAATGCAATTGATAAACATCATTAATAAAAAATGTGAAAATATAAAGAAAGAGATGAGGGACGAAGCCATAGCTGAACAAGAGGAAACCATAAACAAGTGATAAGTGAAAAAGAATGAGGCCATAATAAAGGTTTTTCAAACAAAAATGGATGAATTCATAGAATCCACAAATAAAAAGGTGACCGAACTCCAGCAAATGTCCAAAGAATATAAAGCTACTGAGCTAGCCACTCAAATGGAAATCAAGGAGCTAAAGAAATCCATACATGATCTACAAGAAGAGATGCAAGGCATCAAAAATGAGCAATTAGAAGCAAGGGAGATGAAAAATAAAGTAGATAGCTTTGATAGCAGGTTAGACAATGCAGAGGAGAGAATTTCCGGGGCTGAAGGTAATTTCATTGTTATAGAGAAAGAACAGAAAATGAGTCAATCCAAATTTAGGAAATATGAGAGAGCGCTTCAGGAGATCCAAGATACAATTAGGAAGACTAATTTAAGGCTAATTGGTATTGAGGAGGGTCTGAAGAAAGAGGTCAATGGTATTGGAAATATACTTCAGGGAATCATCTCAGAGAATTTCCCAAATATCCAGAAGGGCAGGCCCATCCAGAGACAAGAAGCTTTTAGAACCCCAAACAGACCTGACCAGAAAAGAACATCCCACCACCACATCATAATCCGAACTGGATCAATAGAAACCAAAGAAAGGATCCTAAAGGCAGCCAGGGAAAAGGGATCAGTTACCAATAAAGGCAAACCAATCAGAATAAGCACAGATTTCTCAGCAGAGACCATGCAAGCAAGAAGTGACTGGAAGCATATATGTCATGCCCTTAAGTCAAATAACTACCAACCAAGAATACTATACCCAGCTAAGCTCTCATTCATAACTGAGGGAACAATAAAAACATTCCATTCCAGGAAGAAGCTGCAACAATATGTAGCAACAAAACCAACACTACAGAGAATTCTCAAAGATGTTCTACACATAGAAAACCAAACTAAATACAATATAGGGAAAGAAATGGCACCTAAACAGCATACCATCTAAGGACCAAAAGAACTGTCAAGACACAGGCCCTAATATAAAGCTTTTAAAAATGGTAGGAACTAATAAATATCTCTCAATCCTAACTCTCATATCAATGGACTTAACTCTCCAATTAAACGGCATAGACTGTCTAGTTGGATCAAAAATCAAGATCCATCGTTCTGCTGTCTTCAAGAGACACATCTTACCCAAAAAAACAATCATCTTTTGAAAGTGAGAGGTTGGAATAAACTCTTATCAAGCTAACGGCCCCCATAAACAGGCTAGAGTTGCGATCCTCATATCAGATAAAATAGACTTCAAACTAAAATTAGTAAGAAAAGACAAAGAAGGTTACTACATACTACTAAAGGGTTCTTTCCTGCAGGAAGACATAAAGATCCTAAATATTTACACACCCAATCCCGGAGCTCCGAACTTCATCAAGCAAACTTTACTTTCACTGAAACCATACATAGATCAAAATACAGTGATTGTTGGTGACTTTAACACACCACTCTCACCTATGGACAGACCAACAAGGCAAAAACTCAACAGAGAAACCTTAGAACTGAACAACTATATAGACCAACTTGATCTAACAGACATCTGCAGAATATTCCACCCAGCAACAACACACTATACGTTTTTCTCAGCAGCACATGGAACATTTTCCAAAATAGACCACATCTTAAGCCATAAAATAAACCTGGGCAGATTCAGAAACACTGAAATTTTTCCCTGCATGCTCTCAGACCACATAGGCATCAAATTGGAACTGAACACACATCTCCACCAATGAAAACTCATGGAGACTGAACAACACATTGTTGAATCACCAATGTGTCATTGAAGAGATCAGAACAGAAATCCAACACTTTATGAAATTTAACAATAAGGAGCACACAAAATACCAACTCCTTTGGGACACAGCAAAGGCAGTACTCAGAGGAAATAACAACAGATGCTGGAGGGGATGTGGCCAGGATGGATCACTACTACACTGTTGGTGGGAGTGCAAACTCATTCAACCACTTTGGAAAGCAGTGTGGCAGTGCCTCAAAAGGCTAACCATAGAACTCCCCTATGACCCAGCATTCACTCATCCATCCAGAAACAAGGTCATACCAAATCCACTAACACAACAATGTTTATTGCAGCACTATTCACCATACCAAAGATATGGAACCAACCTAGATGTCCCTCAGTTGATGAGTGGATCAACAAGTTGTGGTATTTGTGCACAATGGAATTCTACGCTGCTGTCAGAAAAAATGACATCACCCCATTTGTTAGAAAATGGAAAGACTTAGAAAAGATCATATTAAGTGAAGTAAGCCAGATTCAAAGGAACTTAGGCTCAATGGTTTCCCTTATTTGTCATAATCAATAGAAACCTTGTGCTCTACTAGCAGAGATCTGCAATAGAGCAAAATCTTGATACATAAGTCCATATAGTATGAAGCTAATTGAAATGACCTCCAGGATATTGAAACAAAAGCCACATAATGAATGATTGCTGTCCTTAATGTACTATGTTATCTCTCATCTCCTTGGGTATCTCATATTCTTACAGTATCTCATTTTGTTATCTGATATATTGAATTTATATTTATTTGGTTATTTGAAACTTGATAGGGAAGTGGGAAAACCAAGACGGGTGGGGGTTGGGGGGGAGGGTAATGGGTACCAAGACATGTGAAAGGGTATCAATGTATGTGAATTAATGAACCTTCTATCTGGCAAATATCATGTAACACTTTTATTAATTGCAATTAAAATATTAAAAAAATAAAAAAGAGGGGACACAACGCAGATACATGAAACAACTGCTCGCCTAATATAGCCTACTGGTCAACTATAAGAAATTATAAATAAGGGAGAACATTCTGAAATAATGATGAAATATTTCATAGTAAATGTATAAACCATAGGAGTATTTATTACCATTAAATATTATGTGTTATACATTTTATTCAACTGTCAATGAACTTTGTTTGCAACAGCATCAGCATAAATCCATGAATAGTGTATTGTTATGATATTGTAGTGGTTACAGTATCATTGGGTTGTAATAATTCTATAGCTACATTATAATTTTATGGGATCACCATAATTCATGCCACCTATGATTCAGTAAAATAATGTTCTGTGGTACAAACCATATGTATCAATATAAGATATTTGCACAGGAATGCAATAGTATAATCAAATAGTTTGGTTCACCTCAGAGGGTACTGTAAAATAATTTTAAACACTAATTGCCATATATTATGCACTTCAGAAATGAGAGGGAATGAGTTTTACATAGACTGCTATGGGTCTATATAGTAAAGAACTGAAGAAGACCAACTGTTGGAATTGAGCAATAATGGTTCTAAACATAGGGAGTCAGTATTTACAGATGTGGAGTGTATGTAGGCTTAACAGCTAAACTGTGTAAACTCAAATATTGACTTGACTATTTTAAAACTGTATGGTTGCAATCTATTCAATTTATAGAAGGTTTGGTTTATTTAAGTTTGGCTTTGGATAATAATAGCACACAGTGTATATGGTTGTGAGGACAAAGAAAGGTAATTCAAGCAATGTCTTTATTTCAAAGCCCTTAAGATAATCTAAGATCATACCACCAGTGGTGGGACATAGTGACAATCCGTAGGTTACTTGTAGTATGAGGTGCATACAAGCTATTTGTTGTGCTTTGTTTTGTTTTGCTGAGAAACACTACTGAATTAGTCCCATGATTCCTCCAGTTTGTAATTATGTTTTTTGCCTTGAGTCATTCTCTCCTACAATCATTTTCAGCCCATTTGGGATTCAAGAAGTATCAGCCCAATGAAACTTATTATAACAAGGCTCCACTTGACTAATCTTGAGGCAAGTCTATCTTAGACCACCTGTGATCACCCTTGACCACACTTACAATTTCGGGCTTGTTTTTTTTCTTCTTCTTCTTCTTTTTTTTCATATATTTTTATTGTAATTAATAGAAGGGTTACATGATATTGGCCAGACAGAAGGTGCCTTAATTCACATACATTAATACCCTTTCTCATGTCTTGGTCCCCATTTCCCTCCCCCACCCACGCCCCTCATCTTGTTTTTCTCCCTTCCCTATCCAACTTCAAATAACCAAATATGCATATATACAATATATCAGATAACCAGATGAAATATTGTAACAATATGAGATAACCAAAGGAGAGCAAAAGTGATGAGAGATAACCTAGTACATTAAGGACAACAATCACTCATTATATGGCTCATGTTTTTTAACTACCCAAACTTTTCTTACTTCCTGTCCCCAAGTTTTTCTATCTAACCTAAGGCACATTTCTTTAGTTCCCCTATGGTGGCTAAAGATGTGCTGAAGGGTTATATTCCTGTAGCTGCCACAAAATAAACATCATTTCTCTTTCTTTTTCTATATCATTATTTGGTATTTAAGGGCAAGTGGCTGGACATGACATGTGGAGCTAGATATGGTTTGTAAAATTTCTGGTTTCAGTGAGGTCCCTGAACAAGACACATATTCACTTCCATTATGGTCTCATACAAAATGCATAAACTAAATTGAATCAAGTTGAAAAGCAGACAAATCTAAAAGTGAAGCATCAAAGTAATTACTATTATTCTAAAAGTCAAGGTCATTGAATAAAAAAGACTAAAGAGCTGTGCCAAATTAGAACAGACCGAAGAAGAAATGCATTGTAGGACTTAGGATTATTTTTTGGAACAAAGAAACATTAGTGGAAAAATTGGTGGAACATGAATGAAATCAGTAGTTCAGCTAATAGTACTGAATTTATAGTAACTTCCTTCTTAATATAGTTGTACTATGATTATAAAAAATGTTAACTAGAAAAATCTAGATGAAGAGTTCATGAGAATATTGCAGGCTATTTTTGAAATGCTTTTGCTCTACATTTATTTCAAATCAAAAGGTTAATGCATAAACAAAAAATAAGAGTGTGGTATTCATTTGAATAGACCTATTTTTTATGGCCAGCATTCATCTTTTTTTATTGTAATTAGTAAAAGGGTTACATGATATTTGCCAGATAGAAGGTGCATTAATTCACATACATTGATACCCTTTCACATGTCTTGGTACCCGTTTCCTTCCCCCCCACACCCCCCACCCGTCTTGGTTTTCCCCCCTTCCCTATCAAATTTCAAATACCCAAATATAAATAAATTCAATATATCAGATAACAAAGTGAGATACTATACCAATATGAGATAACCAAGGGACAGCAAAGGAGATGAGAGAAAACATAGTACATTAAGGACAACAATCATTCATTATATGGCTTTTGTTTCAGTATCCTGGAGGTCCTTTCAATTAGCTTCACATTATATGTCCTTATGTATCAAGATTTTGCTCTATTGCAAATCTCTGCTAGTAGAGCCCAAGGTTTCTACTGATTATGACGAATGAGGGAAACCATTGAGCCTAAGTTCCTTTGAGTCTGGCTTACTTCACTTAATATGATTTTTTCTAAGTCTTTCCATTTCCTAACAAATGGGGCGATGTCATTCTTTCTGACAAAAGCATAGAATTCCATTGTGTACAAATACCACAACTTGTTGATCCACTCATCAACTGAGGGACATCTAGGTTGGTTCCATATCTTTGCTATGGTGAATAGTGCTGCAATGAACATTGTTGTGCTAGTGGGTTTAATATGTCCTTGTTTCTGGGTGGTTGGGTAAATGCCAAGTAGTGGAATTGCTGGGTCATAGGGGAGTTCTATGTTTAGCCTTTTGAGGCACTGCCACACTGCTTTCCATAGTGGTTGAACGAGTTTGCACTCCCACCAACAGTTTAGTAGTGATCCCTCCTGGCCACATCCCCTTCAGCATCTGTTGTCATTCGTTTTCCTGATCCTGGCCACTCTAGCTGGAGTGAGGTGGAATCTTAGAGCTGTTTTGATTTGCATTTCTTTTATGACCAGAGATGTTGAGCATTTCTTCATGTGTCTATAGGCCATTTTTGTTTCTTCTTCAGAGAAGACTCTCTTTAAGTTTTTGGCCCATTTTTTAATGGGATGGTTCTTACTTTGGAGGTTAGTTTTGGAGTGATTCAATTTTTTGAGTTGTTGATATATTTTAGATATGAGGCCTTTGTCCGTTGTTTGGTTGGTGAAGATCTTCTCCCACTCTGTAGGCTTCCTGATTAGTTTAGTAGCTATGTCCTTTGCCATGCAAACGCTCTGCAGTTTAATGCAGTCCCACTTATCCAGCCTTTCTCTGATTTGTTGTGATTCTTGGTCCTTATTAAGAAAGTTTCGACCTGTGCGAAGGAGGCCTAGTGTATCTCCTATTCCTTCCTGTAGAGTTTTCAGTGTGTCAGCTTTTACCTCCAGGTCTTTGATCCATTTGGAGTTAATTCTACTTCAAGGTGACAAAGAAGGATCCAGCTTAATTTTCTGCAGGTGCTTAACCAGTTCTGCCAGCACAACTTGTTGAAGAGGCTGTCTTTCTTCCATTCTATTTTTTTGGCTCCCTTGTCAAAGATTAGGTGGCCATAGGTCTGTGGTTTAATATCTGGGTCCTCAGTTCTATTCCATTGGTCTTCAGGCCTGTTCCTGTGCCAGTACCATGCTGTTTTGAGAATTATAGCTCTGTAATAGAGTCTAAAGTTTGGAATTGAAATTCCTCCAGCGCTGTTCTTTCTGCTAAGAAGTGTTTTTGCTATACGGGGTCTTTTATTATTCCATATGAAATTTTGGATTGCCTCTTCTATTTCTTTAAAGAATGACATTGGGATGTTGATGGGTATTGCATTGAATTTGTAGATAGCTCTTGGCAAGATTGTCATTTTCAAAATGTTGATTCTTCCAATCCAGGAGCATGGGAGGTTTTTCCATTTCCTTAGTTCTGTTTTAATTTCCTTTTTTAGGGTTTCAAAGTTTTCGTCAAAAAGGTCCTTTACATTCTTAGTTAAGCTAATTCCTAGGTACTTTATTTTCTTTGAGGCTATTGTGAAAGGAGTTTTTTTTCCTGATTATTGCCTCGTTCCTCTCACTGTTGGCATAAAGGAAGACAGTTGATTTTTGAGGGTTGATTTTATAGCCTGCTACTCTTAGAAAGCTTTGGATCAGCTCAAGGAGCTTGGGATTAGAGTCTATAGGATTCTTTAAATACAGAATCATGTCATCGGCAAAGAGGGATAGTTTTATTTCCTCTTTCCCTACTTGGATCCCCTTTATGCTTGCTTCTTGCCTTATTGCACTGGCTAGGAATTCTAGTACTATGTTAAAGAGGAATGGAGAGAGTGGGCACCCTTGTCTCGTTCCCGATTTTAGAGGGAATGGCTTTAGATTTTCACCATTAAGTGTAATAATAGCAGTAGGTTTCTCATACACAGCCTTTATTACATTGAGTAATGTTCCATGGATTCCTAGTTTCTCCAGAGCTTTTAACATAAAGGGGTGTTGGATCTTGTCAAATGCCTTTTCCGCGTCTATTGAGACAATCATGTGATTTTTGTCTTTGCTCCTGTTGATGTGTTGAATTATATTAATTGATTTGCGTATGTTGTACCAGCTTTGCCTCCCTGTGATGAATCCAGTTTGATCATAGTGTATAATTTTTTTCACGAGTTGTTGTAGACGGTTGGCCAGTATTTTGTTGAGAAGTTTTGCATCGATGTTCATCAAAGATATAGGTCTATAGTTCTCTTTCTTTGATGAATCTCTGTCTGGTTTGGGGATGAGGGTTATACTGGCTTCATAGAATGAGTTTGGTAAGGAACCTTCATTTTCAATTTCGTTGAAGAGCTTGAGGAGTATTGGTGTGAGCTCTGCTTTGAAGACCTTATAGAATTCAGCTGTGAATCCATCTGGCCCTGGGCTTTTCTTAGGTGGTAGTTCTCTAATTGCCATTTCTATTTCAGAGCTTGAAATAGGCCTGTTGAGTTGGCTTAGTTCTTCTTGGTTCAGTGTGGGTGTGTTAATATTGGCTAGGAATTCATCCATTTCATCTAGATTCTCAAATTTGTTGGCGTAAAGGTTTGAGAAGTATTCCCTCATGATATTCTGGATCTTGGTAATTTCTGTCGTGATATTACCATTTTCATCTGCGATTTTGTTTATTTCGAAATGTTCTCTTCTTTTTTTGGTAAGATTTGCTAAGGGCTTGTCAATTTTGTTAATTCTTTCAAAGAACCAACTCCTTGTTTTGTTGATTCTTTCTATAGTTTTTATGGATTCCAAATCATTTAATTCTGCTTTGATTTTAATTATTTGCTTTCCTCTACTGGGATTAGGGTTGGTTTGTTGCTCTTTTTCCAGGAGCTTCAGGTGGGACATTAACTTGTTGGTTTGCAATTTTTCCAACTTGTTGTAGGCACTCAGCGCTATAAATTTTCCTCTGAGTACTGCCTTTGCTGTGTCCCAAAGGAGTTGGTATTTTGTGTGCTCCTTACTGTTAAATTTCATAAACTGTTGGATTTCTGTTCTGATCTCTTCGATGACCCATTGGTGATTCAACAATGTGTTGTTTAGTCTCCATGAGTTACAGGGTTTTCGTTGGTGGAGATGTGTGTTCAGTTCCAGTTTGATGCCTTTGTGGTCTGGGAGTGTGCATGGAATAATTTCTGTGTTTCTGAATCTGTCCAGGTTTGTTTTATGGCCTAAGATGTGATCTATTTTGGAAAACGTTCCATGTGCTGCTGAGAAAAACGTATATTGTGTTGTTGCTGGGTGAAATATTCTGCAGATGTCTGTTAGATCTAGTTGTTCTATATAGTTGTTCAGTTCTAAGGTTTCTCTGTTGAGTTTTTGCCTTGTTGAGCTGTCCATAGGTGAAAGTGGTGTGTTAAAGTCACCGACAATCACTGTATTTCGATCTATGTATGGTTTCAGTGTAAGTAAAGTTTGCTTGATGAAGTTTGGAGCTCCGGGATTGGGTTTGTAAATATTTAGGATCGTTATGTCTTCCTGCAGGAAAGAACCCTTTAGTAGTATGTAGTAACCTTCTTTGTCTTTTCTTACTAATTTTGGTTTGAAGTCTATTTTATCTGATATGAGGATGGCAACTCCAGCCTGTTTATGGGGGCCGTTAGCTTGATAGAGTTTATTCCAACCTCTCACTTTCAAAAGATGCTTGTTTTTTTGGGTAAGATGTGTCTCTTGAAGACAGCAGAACGATGGCTCTTGCTTTTTGATCCAACTAGACAGCCTATGCCGTTTAATTGGAGAGTTGAGTCCATTGATATTGAGAGTTAGGATTGAGAGATATTTATTAGGTCCTACCATTTTTAAAAGCTTTTATTTGGGCCTGTGTCTTGACAGTTCTTGTGGTCCTTAGGTGGTATGCTGTTTAGGTGCCATTTCTTTCCCTATATTTTGGTTTTCTATGTATAGAACATCTTTCAGAATTCTCTGTAGTGTTGGTTTTGTTGCGACATATTGTTGCAGCTTTTCCCTGGAATGGAATGTTTTTATTGTTCCCTCAGTTATGAATGAGAGCTTAGCTGGGTAGAGTATTCTTGGTTGGTAGTTATTTGACATAAGGGCATGACATATATGCTTCCAGTCACTTCTTGCTTGCATTGTCTCTGCTGAGTAATCTGGTGTTATTCTGATTGGTTTTCCTTTATAGGTTACTGAACCCTTTTCCCTGGCTGCCTTTAGGATCCTTTTTTTTGGTTTCTACTGATCCAGTTCGGATTACGATGTGGCGGTGAGATGTTCTTTTCTAGTCAGGTCTGTTTGGGGTTCTAAAAGCTTCTTGTATCTGGATGGGCCTGCCCTTCTGGATATTTGGGAAGTTCTCTGAGATGATTCCCTGAAGTATATTTCCAATACCATTGACCTCTTTCTTCAGACCCTCCTCAATACCAATTAGCCTTAAATTAGGCTTCCTAATTGTATCTTGGACCTCCTGAAGCGCTCTCTCATTTTTCCTAGATTTGGATTGACTCATTTTCTGTTCTTTCTCTATAATAACTAAATTATCTTCAGCCCCGGAAATTCTCTCCTCTGCATTGTCTAACCTGCTATCAAAGCTATCTACTTTATTTTTCATCTCCCTTGCTTCTAATTGCTCATTTTTGATGCCTTGCATCTCTTCTTTTAGATCATGTATGGATTTCTTTAGCTCCTTGATTTCCATTTGAGTGGTTAGCTCAGTAGCTTTATTTTCTTTGATCATTTGCTGGAGTTCAGTCACCTTTTTATTTGTGGATTCTATGAATTCATCCATCTTTCTTTGAACAGCCTTTATTATGGCTTTCTTTATGGCTCCTTCTTTTTCACTTATCACCTTGTTTATGGTTTCTTCTTGTTCAGATATGGCTTCCTCCCTTATCTCTTTCTTTATATTTTCACATTTTTCATTAATGATGTTTATCAATTGCATTTGTATAGCACTTGGAAGACTCTCCTCTAGGCTTGCCAGTGTCTGTTCCATTGGCTGTTTACATTGGGTGGCGGAGGTGGGAGATGTTGTTTCTTGATTTGACATTTTTCTTGAATTTCTTGTTCTGCCCATTTGAAAATGGGAGCAAGATTAATACTAACCACGATTATAGTTTTTCAGATATAACCAACCTAGACCTCTGTAGCTGGCAGACTCTAGATGTTCACAAGTTTTGATTGGTGTTATCACTCTTTCTTTTCGTGCAGTTACCTACTAGTCTAATTATTCACTGATAAGCGATTTATATCCAAAACAATAAGCCTCTCAATCCAATCTCTATTGTCTTTAAGTCCCTCTGAGCCTAGAGGATAATTAAACACCTAGATATACAATGTTGCTCAACAGCCATCAAGTGTAGATCCATGCAGTATAAGGGTTGAAAGAGGATTAGAGGTCCAGAGATAGAAAAATAGAATGAGAGAGGTCAGGGGGTAAGTAGGTAGAGTATTTGAGTACAAAGTTTGGAAAGTATTAGAATAAAACTTATGTGTTGCTGCACAACTAGCTCTTAGCCCAACCAGTGGCCTCACAGTGGACCATGGGATGGATCTGCGAGCTTCCGTCTGAGCGTGGTTGGCGGACGTTTTCCTGTGCTGCTTCCAGGGGCGGCCCCAAGCCAAGGGTCTGGGGATTGAGAGTTTCTGGAGCTCTCAGCAGGACCAGCAGGAGGCCCCTCTGTTCCCAGGGGCGGGGCCCAGCTGGGGACGTGGGCTCCAAGGGAGGAGCAGCGCCTTTTTGGTTCTCAGAGGGGGAGCTTGGCTGCTGGTTGGCCCTTCAGATCTCTGCTGTGTTTCCACTGCTTTGTCAGAGTCTGTGACTGTGTGGGGGGGGCCTCGGTGGTGTCTTGCTCAGGATTCCCAGCTGGAGGATGCCCCGCTCGAGAATTGAGGGGGGGCAGATGCTGGCTCCTATTTACCCGCACCCCCTACCCACTGTTGTAAGGCAGGGTCTCAAAGTCCTCCACTCTCCAGATCCAGTTGCCTCGGTGAGGAGCCTGGTGGGCGGGTGGGAGCTGGGACAGCTCCGCTTCCCCTGGTGGGGTGCTGAGTCTTAGGGTCTGCCCACTTGTCAGTCTCCAGTCAGAGGGCTGGGGGTTGAGCCCGTTGGGCGGGTGGGAGTTGGGAAAGCCCCGCCTCCCTTGGTGGGGTGCTCGATCTTATGGGTAGCCCGCCTGTCAATCTCCAGTCAATGGCCTGAGGGAGGGGGCTGTTGAGGGGAGGGACAGGATTCTAAATTCCTTGCCCCCCTGCTCCCGCCAGTCTTTCTCGGGCGGGGTGTTGGGGTCTGAGTTAAGTTCTATTGCTTGGCACCCGCTCTGCTTTCCCGATGTGTTTGGGGATGTGCTGTATTACTCATGCCTCTGCGTCCGTCTGCGGGTGCTCCACGGTGGTGGGGAGTCTTTCACTCCCCTCGGGTCTCCGTCACCGCCTGTGTTATGCGTCTGGGTTCCGCTGCTTTCTGTTCTGGTTCCGCGTCTGGGTTCTGCTGCTTCCGCCATTTGCTGGCCCGGTTCCCTGCTGGTTTCTGCAGCCCTTGGCCTCCCAGCCTGGTGCCCTCCACTGCCGCCGCTTTTCGTAGGTTAGAGCCGGTGCCCGCCCCCACTTTCCCCGCATGGAGCCGGCGCCCGCTCAAGCCGCTTTTCGTGGCTTGGTCCAGCGCGGCTTTCCTCATCTTTTTTTTAGACATATTTTCTATTTACTATGATGTAGACACCAGGTTAGGTACAAGTTGTATAAATATAGTTATATCATATTTTCCCCTTTTCAGAACAATTTCTCTCTTGACATATAAAATTGAAAATATTTTTGTTAGGATTCTTGAAATTTTACTTAATGTTGCTAATTTATTTCTGTAAAGTCATGCAGCACAGTTTATAATAAACGGAGTATATGCCAATGTGTTCTGAAAAATGTTACTTAAATTTTTTTATTGAAATGTTTCATTTTTTAGTAAAGAATTTATTAACATTGATTTTTATATCGTATTTCAAGTGATGTTTTTAACAAACAAGTATTCAAGAAGGGAATTTCTACATACAATCACTGGCACTTAGATTTTTGAACATAATTAAAATTAGGCTGAGGGATTTGTATGCCATGGATACATATTAATCTATGTAATAAAACATTATGTCCATAGAGTTATAGATTTTTATTTCTATATAGTTGTGTTTACATTTCCAGTACCATGTCCAAAGCATTGGGTATGCAAATATTGAGTCCTCGCTCTTGTACTGTTTGGATCTTATAGGTATATATTAAAGATACCGTGCGCCTTTTGTTCCTTTGGTCTTGACTCGTCTCACTCAACATGATTTGCTCTAGATTCATCTACTTCCCTGCAAATGCCATTATTTTATTTTGTCTGTTGGCTATGTAGAATTCAATTGTATATACATATATACCACATTTTCTGTATCCATCATCTGCAGTAGGGCATTTGGATTGTTTCCATCACCTCGCTGTTGTGAATACTGCAGAGATGAACATAGCTGAGCAGGTGTCCTTATCATATCTTGTTTTATGATGTTCAGGATAGATGCTCAGGATTGGCACGGTAGGATCGTAGAGAAGGTCAATTTTCATTTCTTTAAGAAACATCCACACTGCTTTCCAGAGTGGCTGAACTTGCTTACAATCCCACTAGCAGTGCAGTAGGGTTCCTTTTTCTCCACAACCATGACAGCATCTGTCATTGTCTGAGTTCAAAATCTTGGCCATTCTTGTTGGGGTAACGTGGTATCTTAGGATTGTTTTTATTTGCAATTCCTTTACGATCATGGATGATGAGCATTTTCTCATATGCTTTTCTGCCATTTTAACCTCTTCTTTTGATAAGTCTCTCTTTAGTTCCCTTGCCCATTTAGTGATTGGTTTGTTGGGTTTGGGGGGATTACTTTCTTGAGTTCCCTGTAGATACTGGATATTAAGCATCTGTCTGACGTATTATTGGTAAATATCTTTTCCCAGTTGGTTGGCTGTCTCTCTACTTTAGTGGCTATGCTTTTATCTGTGAAGAAACTGAAAAGTTTCATTGTTTTCAAGATTTGTGTACCCATAAATGTGTTTACTTTAAGTTGGGCTCATACTCTATGTTATAGCTCATGCTTGTAATCCTAGCTATTTAGGAGACTGAGCTCTGAGGATCAAAGTTCAAGGGTTGCTTAAGCCAACAAATCCAAAATACTGTTATCTCCAATTGGGCAGCAAAAATTCATAACTAGAGGTATGGCTCAATTAGTAGGTCATCTGTCTACCAATTGTTATGTGATAAAACCAAATCTCTTAATATATTCTTTGCTAATAGGAATATCCATGCACGTAATTTTTATGAATTATAAAAAATGTCCAAAATACCAAAGTATTATCCTGAATATTGACATTATAAAATGAGTGGGAATGTGTACTCTAAATATTTTTGCTTGTCTGAGTATTTTGAAAAAAATCTGTTTCTTCCTGCTGAGATATTTTGAACATGTGTTACTTGCCTTAGTCTTCTTTTCATCCTCAGCCATTGTAGTAGATTGAAGGTAATTGCTTCTTTGATAATTAAGGATCTTGTACGATAGTTTCCATATTTAGGCTGTTATGAATGATGCTGCTGTTTGAATGTGGGTCGTGACATCCATATTTTAGAAATGAGAGATTGTACTTTACCTCTATGTCACAAAAATCTATAAAAATGATTTGGAATTCTGCCTGGATGTTTTATCTCTTATACCCATTCCAGTTATAGATTTTTGTCATTTACTACTTGAGTAGGATTTCATGCGTGTGTATTTTATACCTATATCATTCAAGTTTTAGACTTTGTTTTTGCTTAATCACTTTAAGTATAAAAGAGAAATAAACATTTCTTATTTCCAATGCAGAAAATAGGAGTTATTATTGTTTTTTTAATTGCTCAAATTGTTTCAGTTTGGACACTGAATCCTTTTCTATTGGCCCCCGTATTAAGTTTACACATTCTGAGTATAATGTGAGAGCACTCCCTATCTTTTTTATATTATCATATACTCTAAGGTAATTTTGTGTTTTGCCTTTATCAGTCTTAGAATCAGCCATCTGTCCACTGGCTTTCCTTTCTATAAAATGACATTAGAAATCATGATAAAGATAGTACTCTTGATTCATATCTGTAATCCTGACTATTTAGACTATTGAAACCTGGAGGATCAAGTACAGTGAAAGATCAAACTGGAGTTTTACTCAGGTGGTAGAATACCACTCTTTAGAAAGCAAACAAAGTGAGAATGAGGCCCAGAGTTCAAACCCTAGTATCAGCAACAAACAAACAAACAAACAAACAAATAAATAAGTAAAATCGGGATCTGGGTATTAAAAGGCAAAAATGTACCCAGATCTTGATTTTATTTATTTATTTATTTATTTATTTATTTATTTATTTATTTATTTGTTGCTGAGACTAGGGTTTGAACTCCGGAACTTATTTATAGATAAATGAAAGATGATGTGTGTTTGCATACATATGTGCAATATACTCATATATGTACGAATAAAAGAATACAATATAATGAATCTTAATTCACTGCTTGAAAAGAAGAGGAAGAAAGGGAATGAAAATTTAAAGTTGAGGAGGGAGTGAATGTTTTCAGTGTACACTATATGCTTATTTAGAATTATCACAGTCAACCAGGTGCTGATTGCTTTTGCCTATAGTTGTAGCTTCTCAGGAAGCCAAGATCTGAAATTACCAGTTCAAAGCTATCCCAGGGAGGAAAATCCTTGAGACTCTTATCTCCAACTCAACGCTAATGAAAAGCCAGAAGTGAAGCTGTCGCTCAGGTAATAGAGTGATAGCCTTGAGTACAAAATGTTTTATTTCATAAATTAATATGTATCTATGATATACAAACCCTTGGCCTAATTTTGATTATGTTCTAAAAACTAAGTGCCAGTGATTGTATATAGAGATTCCCTTCTTGAACACTTGTTTGTTAAACATGTCTTTTGAAATATGATTTAAAAATCAATGTTAATAAATTCTTTAATAAAAAAATCAGGGACAGTGCTCAAGCCCTATGTTTAAGACCATGATAGCTATACACACAGACACAGACACACACACAGACACACACACAGCCAGACAGCCAGACAGCCAGACACACACACACACACACACACATACATGATTATCACATTGACCCCCATATTATTAGTGTACAGTATTTAAAAAGTAAAGTACAAAAATAGACGCATAACAATATCAAGATCTAGAGCTAGTTGTGTTCATTCCTACTGCATTATCATTATTTCAAGACCTATGAAATAGAAAGAACTAAGAAAAATATTTTCATACTCCATGTTCACACCTCTTTGTACATACATTGATCTATAATTTCCATATTTATTGAATGATAGCTTATTAAGATAAATATGTATTCATACTGAGGTCTCCAATTCTATCCCAGTATAACTCATTTTGGCTTAGTTTATAACCTTTCACTCCAGTAGTAAAAAACATGACTCTCAACATCCATCATGCACTTATTCATAGGTGTGAACTTAGTGAAAATATTTAATGATGTCAGAATACTTACCACCTACTCTTGAGGCTTAGGTTCTAAAAACAATGTGGTATTTTTTTTTTTAGTCTTATAGTCTCCATTAATTTACAAAGTAACCAAGATTGCATTCTTTCTGATACTTCTCTTAGTGAGGCTGCTTTATACACTTCTCAGCCATTTATATTATATAGTCACTTTCTTCATTATAACATTGGATTTTATGATTTCCTGTTATTTTAAATTTTGCATAAATTAAACTACTCATTCAATACATATCTCTGAGATTTTAAATTATGTTTTTATTATCATTAAATTGTTATATAAAAGAATTATCACTCAACAATTAGTTTTATAAGTACAATGCATTTCATTTTATATGTCTGCAATTTGCAAAATGTCTGTTATCAATAATCCAACACTCTAATTTCATATAAAATAGCTTTATCCTTCTGGTTCTGATTTTAAATAACTTATCAATGATTATAATTCAACTTCTGACTTTACAAGTATTATTCTGGAAACTAGTTCTTTAGTAATTTTGATGAGAAAATCCTCCTTGCAGAAACTTGATGGACATGTAATGTGGAAGATAAATATACGTTCGTTGTTGTACATTTATGTTCCTACATCATAACTTGTTGACTCTGACTGAAAACATTACACACACACAAGCCATCATTCAGTTCAGTTTTAAGATATACTTGTTTATTTATTCATTGTTCCAATGTATTTCTTATGTATTCATCAGAACTATGTTAGTCTTTAATTTGAAAGTATAAAAGGGCATGTTTGCTGCTCTCAAGTAGCTCATAGTTTGGTGTCAGGGACATATATACAGAGAACTAAACTTGACATGAAAAGAAATAACAGAGTAAGTGCCATGGAAAGGCAGATGTGAGAACTATCAACTACCGAAACATGGATAATGAAAATCTTCTTGGAGACTGTGACATTTAATTTGTGTCTTGAAAGACACATAGAAACTGCTAAGTAAACATAGCTGGGTTAAAAGGTATTTTAGACAGACAATATTTAATTTGAAGGGTATAAAAAAATCCCATATACTTTAAAGAATGTTTTTCCCTTCCAGCCATGTAAACAGTTTTGTAATTCAAACCTAGAAATTGTATTGATATCTGCCTGACTTGTTAGATGAGACAGTTGGTGGCATATAATATTTTATATGCATACAAGTTGAACATCCTTAACTTTAACTTCAAAACTGAAATAATCTTTTCTAAATGGCAGCATGACTTCAAAAGTATGAAGTACTGTACCTGACTTTCTTTACCTGCATGATGCACAGCAGTTGAAATAAAAGCTCACTCAATACACTGCATAAACTTATAATTGATTTGAGGAAAGGAAGGGAAATCATAGAAACAGTGAGACAAATGGAGAACCAATTCAGTGGTGATACTCACTAGACATTCTGTTGGAAACATGCTATAAAATTTTGTCGGAAGAGGGGGGGTTTGGAGAGAAAAAAGTGGGAGTGAAAGAGGGAGGGGGTGACGCTGTTGGAAAAGAAATGTATTCATTACCTGACTTACGTAATTATAACTCTTCTGTACATCACCTTTACAATAAAATTTTAAAAAAACTTATCTTCAAACCATGTGTGTAAGGTACATTCAAAAACCTTAATATATACATGGGTGAATTTCATGTTCAGTCTTGAGTTCAGTCCCCAAGATATCTTATCACATGTGGTATACAGAACTATTGTAAAGTATGAAAATCTGACTTCCAGAGAAAATCTGTTCTCAAACAATTTTGCTTTTGTGATCATCCTGGAGCTTGAACTTACAGTCTGGGTACTGCCTTTGAGCAGTTTTGCTCAAGATTAGTGCTCTATCATTTATGCCACAGCTTCCCATTCAGATTTTACGGGTGATGAGTTGGAGATGAGAGTCTCAGGAATTTCCCTGCCTAGACTTGTTTAGAACAGTGAGTCTCAGATCTCATTCTCTTAAGTAGCTAGGATTACAGGAATGAGACACAGTGCCAGTTTTTCATACATATTTTATAAGTTGTACTGAAGCTACGTAACAACTTTTTTGCCTGTCCTGGTATGAACACAGTGCCTGAATACTGTCCTTGGATTTTCTTGAGACTAGAAATCTACCACTTGAGCCACAGCACCACTTCTGGCTTTTTTTCTACATATGTGATACTGAGGAATCAAGCCTGTGTCTTTGTTCATGTTACACAAGCATTCTACCACTAGGCAAAACTCCCAGCCCCTACAGAATGCCTTTATATGTATGCATATACACATTTTTATGACTTTCAAGTGACATGAAGCTCTGTGTCTTTGCCCCTACAAATACATAATCTATACAGAAAGAAAGAAGAGTCTCATTTTGTTCAGCACCATATAAGTTGTTGTTGCCTTGCACAATGGCAGCCCTTAGTAAACATATAAAGTTTGAAAAATATTAACAAATAAGTATTTATGATATCTAGTGAAATATATCATCTAATGCCATATTAATTCATGAAATCTAAAAAGCCAATTCTATTTAAAAATATATTAGTTATATGAAGGCGTTTTAGTGTATTTCCATACATGTATGCAATGTATCCTGATCCACACTCTTCTCCTTGTCTCTCTCTTAGCTCACCATTTTCTTCTTAAAACAATTTCAATAGAACTCATTGTCCTATTTTCATATGTGCTTATGGAGTACTTTGACCATATTCCCCTTCTCTGTTGAACATCATTTCTCCTTATGGTTCCTACCTTTCAACAGAGCTTGTTCCACTTTATTATTATTCTTTTTATTCAGTATACAATAATTGTTCTGAAGGATTTCATTTTGGTAATTAGTATGTGCATATGCTAAAATTTAACCATATTCATATCTATCCAAAGCTCTGTTGAGACTAATAACTTTAGTTAAATCTTCAAAATACCTTTTCTGTGCTTTAGTTTCTTAACCTATGCTACTAAAATACCTTCCTTCATGATATTTGTAAGCAAACCATCATACAGGATCACACAAAGGCAGACTGGAAGGATAATAAGGTTTATTTTTCATCTTTTTTAATAATATTATTTATTAGGAAGGGGACCATTTGCCCTCTGCAGAGTACCTCTAGGTCGCTACACGATAGTGGTTGGATGGGAGGTTAGGTGGGAGGAGTAACAAGATGGGCAGAGAGTGCGGTTGGGCCCACCTGCTCCAGCGCAGAGTGGTCCCCAGGACATAAGTAGATAAGGATGAGGACCTGATGTGAGTGAATATAACTAGCAGTAGCCATTCACTGAATTCCTCTAGTCCTATTGTCTCATGCACTATGTACAGGAAATGAAATAGCAATTTTTAATCCTGTTAATTCTGATAGTTAATAGGCTTCCTTTTCAAGTACTTAATTTAGTTTGCATGGTAGTTAAAAACATATTTGGAAAACAGATGTAGAAAGAACATGTCATCAAATCCTAACAATTGCATATTTTCAGCTCTGCCTTTTCTTGACTAATCGTAATTAGGGATGTCTCCTGTGCATATGCTCTTAAATTTTGGATTATGCCAAGTCAAACAAGTAATAAAATGCACATTATCATCCATTTACATTGTATGATGCATGATTTTGCGTGTCAACCCCAATGTGACATTATGTTTGTATGTTTGATTAAATAATAAGGATTTTTTTCTTTAAAGTGGATTTTGGATGAGAATAACATTAAACTGACTTTTAAAAGTTGCAGATTGAATAAAGGCAGACTACTCACTATAATGTAGATAAATAGACTTCATCCAATCATCTGATGACCTTAATAGAACAAGATTGACTTCCTCAGTCAATAAAAAAAATTTGCCAGCAGGCTGTTTTTGAGGTTTGTCTCTTTCCTTCGCTTAACATGTTATTTTACAGATTTTGACCTTACTTAGCATACCTAATCAGGTGAAACAATTTGTTAACATTTGTTTTCTTTGTGTGTGTTGAAATATGTACACACACAAATTTGTTTCTTAGGACAACCTTGACTAGTACTCAGTATATCCTGAGAACAAAATGGACCAAGAGTGAGAAATATTTTTCTCAGATTACCCTAAACTTATTGTCTGCTCATTCTTTACTGTCACTTAACTTATTTGACTTATTTGATCTAAAAAGGTCTTGGTATTTTAATTTTTATTTGTATATAATAGAAAAGCCTTTTCTGGAGCCAGGTTTGTAGCCCAGTGGTAGAGTGCTCCTGTAGCATGCATGAAGCCCTGGGTTCGATTCCTTGGTAACACATACACAGAAAGCCAGAAGTGGAGTTGGGCCTCAAGTGGCAGAGCACTAGCCTTGAGCAAAAGTGTCCAAGGACGGAGCCCAGGCCCTGAGTTCAAGCCCCAGGACATGAAAACATTCCTTTTCTTGTTTGAGTTTGGTACATTTATAAATCCTGAGTTCAATGTACTCTTCCTATTGAAAGTGCTTTTTTTTCTTTTTATCTAAGTCTTGAATTGTTCTTCACATGAGAAAACACGAAAAAAAATATAGAATGAATACTATCTAAAACAGAGATATTCCATATCTTTGTTATGGTAAATAATGCTTCAATGAACATGTTTGTGCTTGCAGGACTAATATGTCCTTGGTTATGGACATTTGGATAAATGCCCAGGAGTAGGATGACTGGGTTATAGGGGAGCTTTATGTTCAGTCTTCTAAGGAACTGCCATACTGCTTTCCATAGTGGTTGAACGAGTTTGCACTCCCACCAACAGTGTAGTAGTGATCCATCCTGGCCACATCCCTATCCAGCATCTGCTGTTATTGAATTTCTTGATCATGGCCATTCTAACTGGAATGAGGTGGAATCTTGAAGTTGATTTTATTTGCATTTCTTTTTTCTCATATATTTTTATTGTAATTAATAGAAGGGTTACATTATATTCACCAGATAGAAGGTGCATTACTTCACATACATTGATACCCTTTCTCATCTCTTAGTCCCCATTTCCCTCTCCCCACCCTGCCCCTCATTTTGTTTTCCTCCCTTCCCTATCCGACTTCCAATAACCAAATACACATATATAAAATATATCAGACAACAAGGTGAAATATTGTAACAATATGAGATAACCAAGAGACAGCAGAAAGATGAGAGATAACATAGTACATTAAAGACAACAATCACTCATTATATGGCTTTTGTTTCAATATCCTGGAGGTCCTTTCATTTAGCGCCATCCTATATGGCCATATGTATCTAGGTTTTGTTCTATTGTAAATCTTTGCTAGGAGAGCCTGAGGTTTCTACTGATTATGACAAATGAGAAAAACTATTGAGCCTAAGTTCCTTTGAGTTTGGCTTACTTCACTTAATATGATTTTTTCTAAGTCTTTCCATTTCCTTAGAAATGGGGCAATGACATTCTTTCTCACAGCAGCATAGAATTCCATTGTGTATAAATACCACATCTTGTTGATCTGCTCATCAATTGAGGGACATCTGACTTGGTTCCATATCTTTGCTATGGTAAATAGTGCTGCAATGAGCATCGTTGTGCTAGTGGCTTTAGTATGTCCTTGTTTCTGGATGGTTTGGTAAATGCCAAGTAGTGGAATTGCTGGGTCATGTTTAGTCTTTTGAGGAACTGCCATACTGCCTTCCACAGTGGTTGAATGAGTTTGCACTCCCACCAACAGTGTAGTAGTGATCCTTCTTGGCCACTTCCCCTCCAGCATCTGTTGTTATGACATTTCTTGATCCTGACCATTCTAACTGGAGTGAGGTGGAATCTTAGAGTTGTTTTGATTTGCATTTCTTTTATGGCTAGAGATGTCGAGCATTTCTACATGTGTCTATGGGCCATTCTTATTTCTTCCTCAGAGAAGGCTCTAAGTCTTTGGCCCATCTTTTAGTGGGATGATTGTTTCTTTGGAGATTAGCTTGGGAGTAATTCAATTTTTTGAGCTGTTGATATATTTTAGATATGAGGCCTTTGTCTGTGTTATGATTAGTGAAGATTTTCTCCCACTCTGCAGGCTTTCTAGTTAATTTGCTAGCTATGCCCTTTACTATACAGAAGCTCTGCAGTTTAATCCAGTCCCACTTATCCAGACTTTCCCTGATTTGTTGTGTTTCTTGGTCCTTATTAGGAAAGTTTGGACCTGTGCCAAGGAGACCTAGTGTATCTCCTATTCCTTCTTATAAAGTTTTGAGTGTATCTGCTTTTACCTTGAGATCTTTGATCCATTTGGAGTTAAACATAGTGCAGTGTGACAAAGAAGGATCCAACTTTTGTTTTCTGCAGGTAATTAACCAGTTTTACCAGCACCACTTGTTTGATTTGCGTTCCTTTTATAGTCCACGATGACCAGCATCTCTTATTGTGCCTATTGGCCATTTTCATGTCTTCTTTGAAAAGTCTCTCTTTAAGTCCATGACCCATCTTTTTTATTTTACATTCATTCCTTTCACCAAAAATTTAATGGAAAACTAGTTTTTTTCTTCTAGTGGTTTTAATGTACAATTATGCAATTATTGAGAAGATTAGCATTTTCTTATGTTTATATTTCTTGTCCAATTATACTAGATAGACTAATTCACTGGGACTACCCTTAAAGACTTGGAAAATGAACGTATTCTTTCCATTCAAATCATGCAATGGGACGGTTGCTTTCTTTGAAGACCTGTTTTTGAGAGATTTATTTTTTTGTGATGTAGGTATATTTTAGATATGGGTTCCTTGTCTGTTGTATGGCTAGTGAAGATCTTCTCTCACTTTGTGAGCTTTCTATTTAGCATGGTAGCTATTTCGTTTGCCATGCAGAAGCTCTACCCAGATGCTCCTCAGTAGATGAATGGATCAAGAAAATATTATCTTTATACACAATTGAATTCTATGCTGCCATCAGAAAGAATGACATCATCCTGTTTGTGAGAAAATGGAAAGACTTGGGATATATCATATTAAGTGAAATAAGCCAAACCCAAAGAAACATAGGCTCCATGGTTTCCCTCACTTGTAATAATTAGTATATATCCAGGATTTTTCTAACAGTGGAGCTCAATATATCAAAAACTATGTACATATCGCCATATAGGATGAGGCTCTGTGAAATGAATTCCAGGATATGGAAACAAGATACTTATCTTTGTGGTTGTTTTTAATGTACTATGTGACATTATTTTTTACTCTTGTTTTTTTCCCCTTAGGGTTTAGCCCCTTTTGTTACTGTATCTAACTTTTTACCTGGTGTATATACATTTATTTGTTTATTTGAATTAGAGAAGGGAGGGGAAAAAGGAAGATGTTGAGACAAAGGAGAAAGGGTGAACCAATGTAATAGTGATAGTCACACAACAACATGTTGGAAATGAACTTTAAAAGATGGTATGGGTGGAGGGAAAGAGAGTGGGAGAAAAATATGGGAAGGAGTAATGGTATTTAAGAAGTAATGTACACACTACCTTATGAATGTAATTGTAACCCCTCTATTATCCTGACAATACAATAAACATTTTTTCCAAAAACCAAAGTAGTCATTATATGCAATTATGGATTAATTAATAAGCAAATGAATAAGTCTACCAACAAAAGGTGCGGAACAAACAATTGAAGATCAAACTAATAAAATGTATATATACCTAAAGAATAACAGAAAGGTTTCTTTGTTAAATGTATTTCTCCTCTAAATAATTATGATAAACCTTAAGTGAATGTTGGCACAAAGGAAAAAATGATTAGATTATATTTTAAACTGTTTATGGATTATTTGTCTACAAGCAAACCTAATGAGAGAAATTATTATTAGATTCAATAATGTATTAAATAATATTAATATCCTCTATGCAATTAAAATGGAATTCTTTAATAATCAGGACATAATGTATACTTCTGTTTCTTTGTGTGTATGTGTGTGTATGTCAGTCCTGGGGCTTGAACTCAGGGTTTGGCCACTGTTCTTGGACACGTTTTTGTTCAAGGCTAGTACTCTGCCACCTGAGCCATAGCACCATTTCCAGCTTTTTCTGTGTGTGTCATACCAAGGAATCAAACCTAGGGCTTCATGCATCTTAGGTGAGCATTCTACCACTAGCCCTCGCTCCTGGCCACATACTTGTATTTCTATCCTACTTTAAAATAAAATAGATGAAATCTTTTACTCTTCTGAATTTTTCAGCAAAATATATTCAATTTTAGGCTAAAAATTTGGTTTTCATTTCATGTTACATGTCTAATATACTTATACACTGTATTTACATGAAGGTAAATAAAATGGAGGAGAAGTTATAGTACTTGAACAGAAGATAGAAGAGATTTGTGCAGTACAGTGGGTTCCCATCTTTCTGTGGATATTATTTTGGGTTATTCAAGTAAAAATACAGATCTCAGATAGGGAAGCCGTGCTAAAAACTGCCCTCAAGAGAACATTTGATTTGGACTTGTTGGAAATCTTTGCCAAGTTCATTTGAAGAATGTAGTTAAAGAAATATGCAGCACTAAACTCATTATTTTTCTTGTATATTTCAATGAGGGCACAATGTCACTCATAGTAATTAAATGAGAGTTTTAATTTTTCATTAACTCTAATTAATGTTGACTTTTCATGTTTCATTAACATTACTTCTGCTGACTCGGGAAGTTATCACAAGCCTACACTAAAGAAGTAACACTAAAGGTGGAAAGAGGGGTGGTAATGGCAAGGACATTTTTATGGTGAGTTGTGTCTTGGTCTTAATTTGGGGAGTCATCACAGTTATATTTCTTATTGTCTAGGTCATGTCCTGTGATTATTAAAGAATCTACCACTACTGACTTTTTATTTTCAAAAGCAACAGAGCAGTGTATTCGCTTAGTGGAAAGATCTATGGTCAAAATCCAAATCAAAAGAGAATAAAAAACACACAAAGGGAGACGGTCTGAATCTTTGTTCTCCTTCAGTTGCTACTCAGTTACATGGTTTCTGGGAAGTCTAAAGTTTGAAAACTCAAGGCAATAGAAAGAACCAGAAAATATCAGGACAAAGAAGCTTCTTTTCAATAAATTAATAACCTCTAAAGCTTAATAAGCCAACAAAATAACAAAGCATTGTATTGCATGCTCTGCATGAATAATTCTTTTGATCATTACCAAACTCAGTTCAAAGTGGTGCTACTTTCTCACACATTTACAGATGATGTAACTAAGGATAGAATTTTCTATACGTCACTCAAAGGGAGTGACGGTAGTAAATACTACTATCAGGAAACATCCGAGTGATGGAACTTCAAAGTTAGTACACTACTAAAAACTTTCAACATCATGATAAATGCTTGAGTTAGGGAAGTGCTGAAGGATGGATTGAGCTGTTTAACTAGCAAAGTCTTTTTAGAGATTTCTTAGAGGTACACATTGAAAAAAGGGAAGATATATTTGGGTGTGCCAGAGGCATAGAGTGTCTATGAATATTTTTAAAAAGTCAAAATTCATAAGAGAGGAAAAACGATTGAACAGAGGGTTGCAAAAAGTTTTTGTTAACATGTATGTATGGACTAATGAACTTTAATTGAATCAGCTTCTGTTCCTATGTTTAATCATTTAATGTAAAGTTTGGTAATAACCACAAAACAAATAAATTTGTCAAAAGATATTATTCTTCAACACAGGAAAGTCAGTGGCTAAAAATATTTATATTGTAGTCAGCTGGCCTGTGATGAATTCTGTTTAATCTAATGTTATCTGAGTAAAGTGAGCAATTACATTGCATCTGTAAAATGGTGATAATCATAATATGGACCTCATAGAGATATTGCAGAATGAGCAACAGGCTGTGTATAAAATATATTGGCTATTGTTTAATTTATAGAACGTATTCAATAAAGGGTAATGACTATGTAAAACAAACGAGAAAAATCTAGAAAGTAAAAGGGGCTAAAAAGGAGAAGGATTTCTACCTAAAGCTACTTTTAAAATATGTGCCATTACTGAGTTTGTATACATTATCTCTTGCATAGCTTTTCCACTCAAAAATGGAAAACTACCCCTAAAGCCACACCTCCACTCCAACATTTTTACTGATCAATTGGAGATGAAGTCTCTCACTTTCGTCTGTCTAGGCTGGCTTTTGACCACAATTCTCAGACCTCAGCCCCCTGAGTAGTTATGATTGTTGGTAGAGGGCCCCAGAACCTGACCTATTAAAGATATTTTAATAGAAATTGTGATGTACTATGAATAGAGATAATTAATTTTTCCTAAAAATAAGTATTTGTAACATTGTTTTTGACGGTTTGTACACAGTCTTTATTATAAAAATTCATTTTTTATATTGTAAAGTATATTTAAATAAAAACAGAAATATATTTCATTTACTTAAGAATGTGTCCCATTTAAACTTTTATAATGGATTTATCATGATTAGTTTTTAAAGCAGTTTTCTTTTATTCCTAAAAATTAACATGTCACTTAATAGTCACTTGTACTGTTTTACTGTTTTAAAAGACAAAAAAAATTAAAGGTGACATACAGTATGGGAATTTAAAAATTGATTTCAGCTCTAGTTTATCTAAAGATGACAATGTGTAGTATTTCTGGAGAGTTAGTACTTTTATCTTCTGGGTTCCTTGTGTCCAGTGAGAGAATTCAGGCAAGATTCAAAACCAAGTGTAAGTGATAAGAAACTTGACTAGGAGAATATTGAAATGGGCCGTCTGAAGTGTGAAATGACAAACACATTTGACAGAAGTTTTTGTTGAAGTACAAGAGGGTTGGAGAATTAATTTCCTCTGCAAGGCCAGCCCATAAGGCAGAGTAACTGCCCTGTGGTTGGGAGATGTTTGACTTACATTTGATCTCTCAATCATACTTTATTGACCTAAGCTAAAGATGTCACAAAGTGTTCTTTGTGTACTCACCTTAGGCTGAAAAGAAGCCTTTCAATAATTCTTAGGTCCATGGTGCATTGAAAAGATTGTGATATTTCATTACCTAGTTATTTAGGCTCTGCAGGCTAGTCACTTGTGAATTGGAATATTTGATTTTCCCAGGTGATTAAAGGTTCTGAGACTGTGATCATGTGTTTATTTGCCATTTTACATGTTTGAGGAGTGGAGATAAAGTCATGCTTATTTAAATACTATAACAATTTTAGCATGAAGTTTCTTATCTTTAATTATTTATAAGTATTCTTAAATATTCTGTATGAGAGCATACTGTCATAAAAATAACTTTGCAAATGTCTTTCCTATTTTGCTTACTGTTGCTAAATGTTCATGAAAGTTAATATTTGCTTTTTCTCTTCAGTAAGATGGGAGTGAATTCGTCTCTTACATAGTGAATAATAAATGCATGGACTCTGAAATCAGCTAGGATTCAGAAGAATGTGGGCTCAACCACTTCCTCAAGATATGGAAAATGTACCTTATCTCAGTAATTATATATTTTTATTTGTAAGATGGAATGTTAAAAGTAGTGCTTTCTTCAAAAACTTGCAACATTTACATGATTGTATCTTATAAAATATGTAGTAAACACCTTGATCCATAGTAAAAATGTGTAATTAATTCTATCATCAATATTATAATTTAATATAAACAACTATGTTCATTTCAGGGCTATTCACCATCGCTAAGATATGGAATCAACCCAGATTCTGCTCAGTAGATGAATGTGTCATGAAGACGTGGTATATTTACACCATGGACTTCTATGCTGCCATCAGAAAGAGTGACATTGCCCCATGTTTAAGGCAATGGAGAGACTTGGAAAAAAAAAAAACATATTAAGTGAAGTAACCCAGACCCAAAGAAACACAGGCTCCAATGGGTTCCCTCATTTGTAACAATTAGTATTCATTTAGTATTTTCCTAACAGAGGATCATAATAGCTCAAAAGCTGTGTAATATGTCCATATAGGATGAGGCTAACTGAAATGAACACCAGGATACGCAAACGAAAGTTTTATCTTTGTGATTGTTGCTTTTAATGTACCAGATGAAGCTTTTACTTTTTTCTTCTTTTCTTCTTAAGGTTTATCTCACGTTGTTAATATATCTGACTTTGGTACCTGATATATTGTATATACATTTACTTGTCTATTTGAAAATGAGAAGTTAAGGGAAAAACAAGATGAGTGGGAGGGGTTGGGGGGAGGAAAGTTGAAGCAAAACATGGGAAGGGGTATCAATGTTCAAGGAGTAATGGACCCACTACCTGATGAATGTAATTGTAATCCCTCTGTACATCACCCCAACAATGAATAAAACTTAAATAATTAATATTAGAGACATGGTTCTTTTATATACATTAGCCTGAAATTACAATTTTGGGATATGTTAGTGAAATTTTTCAAATATTCACATTGAATATTTTATCGGAAATACTCAATACTGCTTTTTTAAAGGCTCACACCTAGGATTTTGCTTTCCCTATTCTCTACTCTTGACAGATTTTTCTCTGAAAAGGTAGTTAACCGTGGGAACCAATTAATCTCTCTCCTGAGGCAAAAAAATCCTTTACAAAGGAGTGCATACAAAGTGGTTGGCCCAGACATTCCAGAATAATTAGATGGAAAGCATTGCTTTTTCTTTCATTTCCTGGCTAATGAAAGCAGTTATTTAGGTAGCATATCTTCAGATGTACATATGTGTAGTAGGAGAATGTACATAACTCAATCATTACTTCATATTTCTCTGAAGCTCTCAAGAAAGGTTTTATTCACATTATATAGTGTATAAAAACTTGTTGCAATGTCAACAATTAATTACAACCCTTGCAGCATTTTGTGTCTGCAGTTCTGTTTGCCCCCTCTCCTGGCTTCTTCATTACCTAGTATCATGTGGTAAGAAGGAAGGAATAATAAATTATTACCTAACAGTACTATGGTGTTTAAGGCAGTTGAGAACATGTACTTAAGAATTGCTTATACAAGTTCCAATCCTACCACTTACTGGCTTTTAAATTTTGTTATCAATTACTTGGTTTCCCAGAGTCCAAGTCATTTTTTACTCTTAGAAGTTATTAATTAAAAAGCCATAGTTGTATTGATGCTTAAATAATGGTAGTCTATGACACAATGCTTGGAATGCATTAGGCACCATAGAAATGAAAATTTAGGGACAAAAATGTTTCTCAATTCAGGAAATGTATCCTGATGTATTAATCATTTGTTTGAGGACTTATTTATTTATTCTGAGTTTAAAAAAAATATTGCATGGCACCAGTGTCTCATGCCTGTAAATCTAAGCTAATCAGGAATCTGAGATCTGAGGACCACAGCTCAAAGCCACCCTGGGTGAGAAAGTTGGTGAGACTCTTATCTCCAGTAAGTCATGAAAAAAGCAGAAATAGAGCTGTGGCTCAAGTGATAGAGCAATAGCCTTCAGCATATAAGCTCAGCTGAAGTTCCCAGATCCTAAGTTCAAGCCCTATAGCTGGTTAATAAAAGAACAACAAACTGTATCATGACAGTTTAGTTAACATCAGGAATACAGAAGTAATACATATCATTGCTCAATGGGCTTGTAGTGAAGTGGAGGCATTATCAAAGTAAAATAAGTACAAGCCATAACATACAATAATCATTGTGGTTAAGATATATAAGGTATACAAGGTATGCAAGATATACAGAAAAGCACAAATAGATGGGATATAATCACCATGTTCTTGCCAGTGTTTTATTATAAAAAGTTACTAGCTGGGAGAAAATAAATTTCAATGATAATCCGTCAAGCATCTGTACACATGACAGATGTTCATTCCAAATGAAGTTTTGCCTTATTGGCTTTATCACATATCTAAGAATCCATCTATTCTTCTATCTAGTTAAAACCTATCTTATTTTAATGCATTTAAAAATAAGTTTCAGCAATCAGCACACTCTGTACTACAAAATACATATCATTAACTAAAGTTCAACATTTGTTTATGTTCTTTTTATGCCAAAAGCATAATGATTCAAATATATTTTTGCCAAAATATAATGCCTACATAAAGTAACCTCTCTTGCAATCTCAAACATCACCATGACAACATAAAATTTCCTTAGATCAAGCCAGGAACCGGTGACTCACACCTGTAATCCTAGCTACTCAGGAGGCTGAGACCTGAGGATCATAGTTAAAAGTTAACCTGAGCAAAAAGGTCCTTAAAATTCTTATCTCCAATTAACACCAGAAAACAGGAAGTGGCAATGTGACTCAAGCGGTAGAGCACTAGCCTTGAGCTGAAGAGCTCAGAGACAGCACCCGGGCCCAGATTTCAAGTCCCATGATCGACAATAAAAAAATCCCAAGAAACTTTCCCACTTATTTAAACCTACATCTTGCAAAATCAAATATAGTTCTAAGTTTTGTAGATGAAGAAATGTAAAATACATTCTCTACCCATATCAAGGTTATGGCTGAGAATTTCATGACTCAAAGCAAAATTAACTCAATAAAAATATACTTATTTATTTGCTATAAGATTTACCTGACATGTCAGCCTTCAGAAGTGAAGACACAAATATTTGGAGAAATCTGTGTATTTTTATGGACAAGCATATAGAAATATGATTGAAAGATAGATACATGATCTATTGATGATAAACTATGTGGGTATTTAGAAAGGTCTGTACATGCCACAGATGTGTTTAAGGTATTATCATTAATCTCTCAATGAAGCTTAGTACACAGCACTTATCAGCTACTTTGTCATATCAGTATATTTTGCTCATTCATCCATACTTCTACTGCTCATTTATTATCCTCATTGAACACTTACTACCTATCCTTACATGTAAGATGTTAATTAAATAGAGTTCATTTTTTTTCTTGAGTGTACTCTATTGAAGAAAGAGATACGTATCTAAACAAGTCCATATGGAAGCAATTCAAAACCAATGAAAATTGGCTCCAACTATAATATATCTGAAGAAATATGATCTGTTTCTGGGGTATAGTGTTTCTCCTCTCCGGGGCAGCAACACGGGAAAGGGGAGGGACACACAGGGCCAGCCTGTAGTCCCCCGGGAGCCGAGCGAGATGGTAAGTGTCGAAGACCCAGCCCTCCCCCAATCACCGGGGAAGAAAAAACCACGCTGAGTCAGAAGCAGTGTTAACCATGAAAGCGCATCAGATCTCTCTGCTGATCTCTGCTGATCTCTTGTTCTCTCTGATGCTCTCCTCATTTATTGCGTCAGACAATTAGTTATATACTGTTAGGGTAGGAGAAGGTGGGCACTGGGAAGCTAGCCAATAGGAAGAGGGCCTCTGTGCTACCACTAAGGTTCTGGGTGGGGCTTCCAGGTACTGGGCAGGACAGGTGCAGGAAAGCGCGCGAGACTTGAGCTGCTGCGAGACCCACAAAACTGCGGGGTGTTCAATCGAGTCACGTACACAGAGATGCCTTAAGAGAGGTATGCAAAAGACCGAATGCCTAGACAAAGCCCTTTAATTGCAGCTGAGCCAGAATCAGGCCTCAGATATGGAGGCTAGGCCCCAACAGTATAGAAGTGAAGAGATTCACAGAAACACTTTCCCCCAAATAGACCTTTCAGCAGAAATAGAAGAACAAGTAGAAATTAATCAGATGAAACAAAGGGAAATGAAGAAACATGTCTAGATGGAAGTAGTAGTTTGTGAAAATGTCCTGAGTCACAGATGACTTTGAGGATCCTAAGAACTGACCAAAATCCTTTGTGAATGGAATTTGCAAACTCTCCATATAGGGAGGGTAGAGAATTTTGGTATGGGCACAATGAAGGGTGGTTTTGCGTCATCATAAACCAGATGAACTTTTTGTTCTTCAGCTTGAAAGCAACTGGAAGACATTAAAGCATTTGTGTTTGTAAAATATACTTCTGTTTTCTAATTTTGTATTAGATTTTAATGGATAAGTGTGAGTGTAGAAGGAAGACTTAAAGACTATGTTTGCATTTTAGTGTGAGGATCTTTGGACTAGGTTCCAGAAGCAGAGTCATAGGTAACTGGACATAAGATTATGTCAAAAAATAAGATTGATAATTGCTGGTGAGTTGAATTGTCAGTGAAAGGGTCCTTTCTATGGATTAGTTGGCTGCAATTGGTGGACATTGTTAGTGTCATTTATTCCAAGCACATAGTAGTACCCTTGCTTTTATAGGGTTCCACATGCATTTTTACATACTCTGATGTCAACAAATTCTATCCCAAATATGCTTCTTATGCCTTAAAGTTGTTGAGAAATTTGTGAAAGAGTGCAGGAGGGTTATTAGATTTCTGGCTTTGTGAACAGAATATTGCTTAAGGAAATAATGCACTTTACCATATTAAAACAGTATGAGACTAGAAAGAACTGAAGAAAAGACCCAGAGGCCGTCCTTAAGGAAATACCAAATAATATTTGGCAATAGATTAGCTTAACCTAAATAAAGTATAATATGTACACAGGTTCATGACTAGGCAGAAGCCCCTTTGTTCAATGAATATACACTGGACATAAATGAATGTGGTTGAGTTAGAAAGGAGTACATTTTATGCATGTATGCAAGTGTCACAATGAATACCTCCATACATAACTAAAACTTATTAATACAAATCTTTTTAAAGGGAATTTGGAGGAATGTCACATGCATAACACATTCAGGAATTAGTTTGAAGTCCCTGTGGTCCTAGAGAGCCTTTAGCAATTCTATAGAGCACCTTTTTACACAAAACAGTTCAGTGGTGATTCCATAGCTCATCAGGGACTTTGTTATGCATGAGCTGCCTCCTAGTGGTTCCATGAGGAAATTGCCCAGATGTTCATGGGAAAGGGAATTACATTAATTGGAAAAGGTCAACCATTCAAGAATACTAATGTGTGATTGTTGTTCTTAATGTACTAGATTATTTTTCATTTCTTTTGTTGTCTCGGTTATTCTCATATTGTTACAGAATCTTACCTTGTTATCTGGTGTATTGTATATATGTTCATTTGTTTTTGTTTATTTGAAATAGGAAAGGAAAGGGGGAAAACAAGATGATTGAGAAGGGATGGGGGAGGGAAATGGGGACAAAAACATGAGAAGAGGTATCAATGTGTGAGAAGTAATGCACCTACTATCTGGCGAATATAACTGTAACCCTTCTATTAATTACAATACAAAAAGAAAATAAGAAAAATAGGAGGATCAGGAAACATATTTGAAAGTTGTGAAAAAAGGTATGTTCCAAATCTAAAGGAATGTAGAGAACCACTAGATAAATTATTAGATTAAGAAAGGTCTTTACTGCCTGGAAACCAAAATTCTGCTCTATCACAGCAGGGATTACCTTCAGGAAAAAGAAAAGATGTGTCAACTGGGGAAAGCAAGGTGGATTTAATCATTAGAGTCTAAATCAATAGCCACATTACATGACTCATTGCTAAGGTAGGTTTCTGCAGTGACTTCTATGGTGATCCACCAATTTCAGAAAGATAAACTCTTTTTTAACTAGAAATAGGATGTTTTATTTCACTAGGACTCTTGCTTTTTTCTGGATTATTTTTTATCTTTTGTCCCAAGTGGAAGCCTCAAGAGGAGAAAGATCATGAGGTTTCTGAAAAGCCCATCTGCTGCCTACGTTTTTTTTTCCCCTAGAAAACCTGGTTGCTTTCAAACTGATACAGGAGCAAGACAAGCATCCAGGTTTACCTAATGGAAGGCAGCCTCAACATCGTTATCATAAGTGAAAAGGTTATGAGTCATAGTAGGAAATTTATTCATATCTTTTTTAAAGAGAATGTATCTGCAATTCATATCAGAGCTAGAAATACATGTTAAAGAGCAGTGTTTGAAATTCTTATTATTCAAGTTCAATGGAGGCAATGGTAATCAGCTAGGTACATTTTGCTAGCTCCCCTAATGTATTCACATGCTTGCAATGGATGACTCCATAGGGACTGCATTGTTTTATCTCTCCATTGTTTTATCTCAGTCTGGGTGGTGTCACAGAAAGATATGTAACATAGAAGACTGTGTAGTTATTCACTAAAAGTATTACTTCCTTATGCATACAACTTGCTTCCACAAAGGTATAGAGCAGAGAGTAGATTATGGAAGATAAATAATTTTTAGTAGGTAAGTTTTTTATCTGATGGTTCTGTGGTTTGAACTCAGGGCTTCATATGAAAGAGTAACTTATGAGAGATAGAATTATTCCATAATGATCCCTTCCACAATAGGTTTTCCTAATACATTTCAGTAGTTAATGTCCTTATAAATTTCAATAATTCTCAGAAGGATTTATTTTAGAGTTGTCTTTTGGGACTTGATAGGTGCTTGTCTTTATTCATAACTTTTTATTCATAACATTTGTGTAGAGGAAAGAATCGTCTTTAAAATTTAACCTTCAATGATTTTGAGTAACAGAAATATACCAGTGTTCTTTTGAATATTCACCAGTTATTTTCAATGATAAAATACAGCACAAAGGCACTTTTAGAACATTATAATCATACTATCTAGTCAGTAAATTAAGGGATATGTACAAAATATTCCTTGAAATTCTTTCTAAATTTAGCATATTCTGGATTTTTTTCAAGGGATATTTGGATTTTTTCATCCAGAAGTGGGGTTGTTCTAATGTTTTCCTGAAACTGGTCTTCAAATTGCACATTATATATGTGCCTGTGTCTTCTCTCATGCATATATTTGTAACCAGTTTTAAGGCTCAGGGCATAAAAACCTGCCACTGTTTATAATTCACTTTTTTCCCATCTTATTTATTTTCATTTTCACAGATGCAGATTTCTTAGGATAAGTATCCAGGTTCATAGACATTCCCTTCATGGGTTGGGGAGGGATGTGGTTAGAGAACATGGGAAGGGGTAACAATGTTCAAGAAATAATGTACTCACTGCCTGGTGAATGTAACTGTAACCCCTCTATACAGCACCCCAACAATAAAATAAACTAAAATTAAAAAACAACTTCCCTACACAAGAATCACAAAGTTGAAAAATGCAATGCACTAATTCACTATATAACTATTAGCGACAGGTTTTTGTTGTAGCTTGCTTTTTAAGGTAGATGGTGAAACGTTGGTAGATACTGTTTTACCATTGAGTCTAACTTTTTTCCTTTATGAATTTGGTGAAATTGGTAATTTAATTTTTTTGCCATTCCTGAACTTGAGCTCAGGTCTTTTAAGCACTGTCTTTGGACTTTTTCAAGGCCAGAGCGCTAACACGTGAGCTTCAGCACCACTTCCTGTGTTTTTCTATGTATGTGGTCCCCAGGAGTTGAACCCAGTTCTTTATGTATGTTAAGCAAGCACTCTACCACTAGGCCAAACTCCCTGCCAAGGTAATTTAATTTTTAAAAGCCACTCTGTGTCCTTTTAGTAGAGTTAGTTTGCTTATAACACATTTAGATTCCTGTACTGAAGGAGTTCTTTTGTTCTTTCTGGACAATCTACCTACTTCTTTTCACATTTTTAATGAAAATTAACAACTGTGTTATCTGATAGCAATGAAATGTTATATCTGATAATGATGAGATGTCATTTACAATGCTTGAAATTAACAAATAGAATTGCTTTACTCACTGTCTATGTTATTCCCTTTCTTAAAGTTCCTTCCATTCTACAGGAAAATTACACTGATCACATCATTATATTTTATCCTTTTCTGTTCTACAGTCTAATCACATTTCATGAATCTTGAGTTACAGTGCAGCTAGGCTTATAGACGCTGTGTGATAGGAGAAATAGGTTATCTCAGAGGAAAATTTCCATGATATGTAATCCTTGGCATATTTTACTATAGGAATAGCATTGTGCAGTAATGATAATTATTTTCCTTTTGTAAAATAAAGGCTGCCTAGAAATTCACTAAATTCATGTGACTAATTTACATGAGACTAAGCCAAATCTATGAAAGAAGGCATCATCTTGGGCAGAGAATTTGGCCTGATGAGTGCTTCCCTAGCATATACGAAGACCAGGATTCGATTCCTCGGTACCACCTATATAGAAAAAGCTGGAAGTGGTGCTGTGGCTCAAGTGGTAGAGCTGTAACCTTGAGGAAAGCCTAAGAACAATGCTCAGGCACTGAGTGCAAGCCCCAGGACTGGCAAAAACAAAACAAAATAATAAAAGAAGGCATCATCTCTATAACATTTTGAAAACTGTTGAGATATTTGTACTTCTGTAGTAAATTTTAAAAAGCTTATCATTATGTATTTGGCTATTGTTCTAATGATCATGATGGACTCAGTGAATTGTATCATTCCATGGAGAAAGCTAGAATAAGACAAGCAGTGCTTCTACTGAACAATAGTTTGTAGTTGAACTGCAGACACTGAATCATACCTCTGTCTTTCTGCATGCTAGAATGCTTAGAATTCTTATTGTTGCCTACCTTATCCTTTTGCATAGGAATTCACAGAGGGAATTTTCGGTTTAATTTGACACTCTTAGTTCTGTCTTACTTTATTGCTTTCATTTTTACAAACTCATATTCTCCCTTACTTTCCTTTATGGCATATTAAATTGAGAATCTGCCTTTGTAACATTTTTGGAACATTGGAGAGGCTGTGAGAGAGGAGAAAGAAGATAGTATAGGGAGAGAAAGATAGAAACATAAAAGAAGCTTGAGAAAATAAATTTGCTGACAAGAACGTATGACAGCAGTTTCAGAAAAGAACATGCATGCACATGTATGCAACACACATAATATCCAATCGGTTGTACTGCTATCTAAACAGCCTCTGTACAGCTTTTAAAATAGAAACAAAAATCTTAGATAGTAATCTAAGAATATAAGACATAAGATATCTACATATAAGATTTACATATAAGGTACAAATCGTAGAATCTAACTCTTACAGTGTTAGAGTCACAGTTTTTAAAACTCTGTTTTTTTTATTCTTATTGTGATCAAAGTTTAGACTCCTCCATTAACTGGCATTATTTTCATTTGATTTAGACAAAATGATAGATAAGAAAATAAGCTAATTTCTGTGCTTTGTTCTTCAAAATTTATCTCCTATCACAACATTTTGTGTCACTTTCCCCCCATTGTCAGGCCTTCCTTGAGTTCTGCATGTGTGTTAGCTCTGCTTAGTATTTCCCCTGCTTAGACTATGTTACTTCCACAGCTAACAAATTAGAAAACTACCTTTTTGAATGTTTTAAATGATTCTCTTGCAAAATATCTTTATGTGCCATCTCTACGCTGGTTTGAATGCTTGCCTTACTACCTCTACTCATGCACACTAATTAAGTCTGATTGTATGTCTGGCGGCTAGATTCTGTGCGACTTGAAGGGAAATAGGTGTGCCAGTTTTTAGCAGTACTTTGGTTTGAACTCATGACATTGTTCATGGTCGAGAAAATGCCCTATCACTAAGTCACACCTTCAGCCCAACTTGTACATGTTGGGCTGTACATGTCCTTTTTCTGGTGCATTTGTGGGCTCACAGTCACCTATTATATCTGTGATGATAGGCACACACCTTAGAGAAAGGGGTCTTGTGAAATTTCCTGCCCAAGCTGGCATCAAACTGCAGTCTTCTTTATTTTGGCCTCTCAAGTTAGGATTACAGGCAAGAGCAGTGGATTTTTCACTTTGTTTGCTTTATTCATGGTTGTATCCCTGACACTTTTCACTGTATCTTTTGGTAACCAGTTTCTAATTGAATGTTTTAAGGAGAAAACTGGCTATTCAGACATTGATCAGCAGTTTAAATGAGCAAAGCTTCCAATGATCTAAACCCATGGAGAAAATTATTGTTCTCTTTGACCATTTTACCATTTGTCTTGTTTTGAAATGGAAACAGCCAGAATCTCAATTCTGTAAATAGATATGTCTACATGTCCCATTTAGTTACTTGCAGTTGGAAAAAAATACTATGATATCTTCTAGTTGTTAGGTAAGTTTACAAGGGCATTCTTCTGTGGGTGACAGCTGTCCCACAGAGTATCTGTTTTTAGCCTATCTTCACTAAGCCCCAAATCACTGGGTAATTTTCCCTCCAATACTTACCTACACTGAAAAGCCATCAGTAATTTTTGTCGACCTTGTGGAGTCAGTTAAACTTCAGTTGGTAAGGACACAACCCAATTATAGGGAGAATTGCTGATTCTTTTTGATAAAATCAGTAATGCCGAGACTAAGGTGCTGAATGCTTGCATTCTGTACTGTACTTTAGATTAATTTCTCATTCTCAATAAACTGTTATCAGATTCATTTCTTAAATTCAAATGTCATGAGATGATGATGTGTTATATTCTTTTATATCACTGTTTTATAATTTAAGGCTAAAATTGCATATGCAAATGAATAAGAGAAGTACATGCCACTTTAAAGTTAGGTCACATAGGTCAGGCATCAAAGTTCATCTCATTGGTGATTTCACTTGGGTACATAATTATATGACTAAAAAATAAATTTTTCCTGAACATTTGGCAGAGCAAATTATTTCCCAGGAGGGGATTAATGAAATTGTCTACTAGTAGAGTGAATAATGGATGGAAAAGGAAGTGAGTATAAGGTTGATTAAAGGCTTAGTGTCCTAAACTATGACTTGTTAGAGGTAGGGAGTCTACACAGTGTTTTAGTGGAAACAGATGACGTGAATTTAAACAAGCACCTGTAATACTTTGATGCTGATGATGCTATTTTGATGCTATTTATCTCTTCAATTGTGTGTAATCACATTCTACTAACACTAAAATATTTTCTTTTTTTTTGCCAGTCCTGGGCTTGAGCTCAGGGCCTGACCACTGTCCTTGGACTTTCTCAAGGCTAGAGCTCTACCACTTGAGCCTCAGCACCACTTCCAGCTTTTTTTCTTCTATGTATGTGGTACCGAGGAATCGAACCTGGGTCTTCATGCATGCTAGGCAAGCACTTTAACCACTAGGCCAAACTCCCCGCCCCTAAAATATTTTCTTTCTGATTCTGTCATAATCTGTTCAGTGTGAAGGATAATTTTTAGACATGTATAAAAACATCACCACATATGTTCTCTTGAAGATCATAACTTCAGAACCACAATGAAAAAGTGTGTGATAATTTAACTTATATAGTATCACTTAGGTATTTTAGATATTAAATGGACTAAACTAATTGTAAAGTATCTTCCATTTTGTAGATTAGAACACAGAAAATGAAATGCCATTCATCAACTTGTATAATTCCTTGTTTTCCCACAGGCAGCCAGTGGATAAAATTTTCTCTCTTGAAATCTGTCAAGTTTTGTTTTTCATGATTATTTTTGGAAGTATCCTCCTTCTAGTCTTCTATTTATCAAGAGGCTTAAAATACAAGGGCACTTTAAAATGGATATACTTGTTTTATAATACTACTACATTTTTGAAGTATTTTAATTATTGAAGCTTCCTTGCTTACTTTCCATAAAAATGTTGAGCAATGCTTCAGTATTTTCCATGTAATCACACAAGGTATGTTAACATGAAGAAAATAACCAGTTCTCATATTTTATTGGGATAATATATATTTTCAAAGATATTAACTTTAAAAATCATAAGAAAATGTTAGACTAAGTTAAAAATAATATGTAATTTTAGGGCTACAAAAATTAGAACAGATTTTTGATACTTGAGATAAAGCTCTCATATTTCATGGATGTTGTCCTTTTTCAAATAGTTACATAGAGAAGTACCAGTAATGGTTAAAGCATATGATGATTAAAGTAGACATCTTTGTTGCTTCAATTAAAATCACCATATTTGTACTTCTCAGGGTCAATTAAAATGAGTGATCAAAGACAGACAACATAACAGCAAAGTGAATGTAGCTTTTTGAGAAAGAGTAACCTGTGTGTGTAATTTTCCATGGAGAAATAATAGCTCTATAATCCTGGAGATTTTATTGAACCACTCAAATATAGTGTCCATTTGTGGACTAGAAGTATGAATTCCTACAAGCATTGCTATCTTCAGGGTTTGCATAAATGAATACATGTATTTGGCATATAGTAAATAATGATGAATTTCTTTAATGAGAAATAATCAAAGATAGAACCACAAAACAAAAGAGAAAATTAATTATGTGTGAATGTCTATAAGTTTAAGGATATGTAGTAGTAGGCAATTCTGTCTTAAAAGAAGAGAGAAAGGATAATACACAGATAGGAGAAGCTACTAGTTAAGCTAAGTTACTACTGAACTATCCATTCATTCGACAATTATTTATTCGCTTTTCTGAGTTCCAGGGATTTAGCAATGAATAGACAGAAATGTTCAAATAAAGAGAAGGCCCGTGACACATTTTTAAAATACTTTTAGTTCAACTGGTAAATTCTAAAATTAGTTTTATTAAGAGATTCATATTTGAGCCTGGAGTAGTGGCTCACACTAGAAGCTGAGAGCTGAGGATCAAAGTTCAAAGCCAGACTGGGAACAAAATGACTTGAGACTTATCTCCAATTAACCTCTAGAAAATGGGAAGTGGGGCTTGGCTCAAGGGTAGGGTGATAGGTTTGAGCTGAAGAGCTCAGGTATAGTATCCAGCCGAGTTCAAGCCCCATGATTCAGAAAGAAAGAAAGAAAGAAAGAAAGAAAGAAAGAAAGAAAGAAAGAAAGAAAGAAAGAAAGAGAAATTCATATTTAGAGGGAAAAATATTATAGAGATTAGAAGCCTGAAGTTTTGTGTTTGAGTTACCCAGATCTGTCAAGAACAAAATATCTGAATCATTGTTTCATAAAATGACATGTAAACAATCTCATGTAGAATATTCTGAATTTAGGTATTGAAAAGGTAATGAACGTTCATCATGTGTGACTTGATTCACTAAGGTATTACTATTATTTTTGTGGCAATAGGGTTTGGGCTCAATATCACATGTTTAACAAGAAGATTTTTGCACTATTTTTGACAAAGGGGCTTGTTTTTGTTTGGTCATGTGTAATGGCCATAATCCACCTGTTTTAGGCATTTGTGGTTATAATAACTCACACATGCCAATATATCTAGGTATAGGTTGAGAGATTTTCTAGAATTTTTCTGGCTAGGCCTCAAAATCTGACCATTTCAATCTCAGCCTCCCAACTAGTTAGGATTGCAGGTATGAGCCAGCAGCATCTGGCCAACAAATCATTTTAAATGCATCATAAGGTCTTAGTCCTAGATTTATACTGGTGAGAAAATGAAATATTGTATATTTTAAAATAGAATGTGGAAAGCAGTTATTAACACATTTGTACTTGAGTACAACTTTTATAAAATTTTATGAGGGATGAAAATCAACTTTGGAGGGATGGGGGAGAATGATGAAAGGAATAACATAGTTCAATGAACTATGAATCAATTGTACTTATGAATCAATTTGTTGAATGATAACCCCTTTGTAAACTACTTAAGGAAAAGAATATAAATAGAATGTAAAATATAAATAACATGTACTTTTAAAAGACTTTGAGAAAGACTAATAAACAAAAACTGATTTATAGTTTGATTGTGAACCCACAATGTTTTTTAATTATAATTTTATTACCTTTAAGTAGTTGCACAAAGGAGTTTCCATTCAACAAATTATTTTATATGTATAATAAATTTGGAGCAATATCTCTCCTTTCATCATTCTCCCCATCTCTCCCAACCCAAACCTTCTCAATTTTCCTGGTTTCATTGGAGACACATTGACCATTATGATTGCTTTCTTTTCCTCCTTTTCTCTTCTTTCACACTACGGGCTTGGTTGCTAATGTTTCACAGTACTGTAGGAATGGCAACGTGCTTTTTTTTGACAATTCTAAGAACATTCAAACTGATCTGCTTGAAGAAAATGAGATTTTTAGGTTGTATTTGAAGAACAACTTATTTCCAATTAACCTCTAGAATTAAGGAAGTGGGGCTTGGCTCAGGGACAATGCCCAGAACCAGGGGTAGGGTGGTAGGCTTGAGCTGAAGAGCAGGCTGAGTTTAAGCCCATGACCCACAAAAGGTATTCATCCCACTACATGAATAGTATATTAACATTAAATCTAGTATTTGAGATAATGATTAATTGCTCAACATCCCCCTGAAATTGAGGCTTTGGACACACCCCTTCAGTCTTCCATACTCTTCTAATCAGTGTATAACATAAAGTACCTTTTAGCTACAATATGCCTAAATAGTATAATGTTTAGAATTCAGTTCCTTCATACTTAAAACATTTCAAATGACTTTCTCTTCCTGCCATGCTCTTGCAGAAAATTAATATTTGAAAAATTGTGATCCTTAATTCATTTACCTATTGCCATGTTATAACTTGGGTACTTCTCTTAGATGTTTAAAAAATTAATCCAGAGAAAATTAGATACTTTATCCATGTGACAATTATTTTCAAATGGAAAATATGACCTTTATTAATAGAAGAAAAATATTACTTTTTATTTGAAGTTTAAAGTTCTGGGACACTTTTAAGTTTAAAACTCGGGGTGACTAATCAAAATGCATAGTATTCATAAACTATTTTATTTAATGACAATTTTGTACAACTACTTAAAGATAATAAAAACAACATTTTAAACTCTATGATCAAATCACCACATATTCATAAACAACTTTTCCCATTATAAAATATTTGGGGGCCTACAAAAGAAATTTTATTGGTTGAAGGTTCTCTTTCTCAGTTTGCCTGTGAAATCTAGGCTTACCTTTGTCATATAGTTAGAAGAAACGTGAACTACATAGACAGAAACACAATGCTTTAAACAAAATTCATTGCTTAACACTTTTATGAAGAAATTTGGCATAAAGAGAGGGAAAAATTTTTATATTAACTCATGTCTTGTTTATTAATGCCAAGGGACTAAATGGGAAAAGAAACTCACAACATTTTGTAAGCTAGAATACTTATTTATATTTTTAGTTAAAATTTTCAAAAACAACTTTAAGACTACAAAAATCCAATTATCTATGAAACTTGAAAAAATTGTGGACATTTAGATTATAAGTTACAAGAAAAGTATACCATGCTACTTGGTATTATTCAGGAAGCTCTCTGGTTTTGATTGATAGAATAAATTAGAGAAATTCTCTGTACTCTGTTTAACATGTATTGACTGTGTTCTATTTGTAAAGCTTTTCTGCCTATTATTCCAAAGTCTAATTTCTATTGAGCTTGGCTGCAGACTAGAATAGTAAGAGAATAGTGTAATGTGCCAAATAGAAAAAGTGCACAAGTATATGGCTGCATGAACTATAGTTAATACTCATATGGTAAACCTGGAAGACAAGGGAATTCAGCAGTTATAATATGGCAGATGAAGCCTTCTGAAGTATTTTCCATCGTGCCCTAAAAGTACTCCAATTTCTTTTTTTTTTTTGCCAGTCCTGGGCCTTGAGCTCAGGGCCTGAGTCCTGTCCTAGAGTTCTACCACTTGAGCCTCGGCACTGCTTCCAACTTTTTTCTATGTTATGTGGTATAGAGGAATTGAACCCGGGTCTTCGTGCATGCTAGGCAAGCACTCTACCACTAGGCCAAACTCCCTGCCCAGTATTCCAACCTCATGAGCTAAATCCACCATGAGAATTTGTAAACTTTAAAATTTATTTCCTCTGTTCACCATTTAAGATCTTTACAAATCATAGAAATGTGCAATGGAGACGTCTTTTTCTAAGAAGTTCTCCAAGGGTAGGTCAAATAGACATTTCTCAGTGCATATAAATCTATTTCAAGGAGTTAACTTAATCACCAGGATATCTGTCAGATTTCAAGGAAAGTTATAAGTAAATCTAAATACTTCCATGAAATATGGACTTTTACTTGGCAAGTTTGACCTTTAACCTTTCTATTCTTCAAAACTCAAAGAATTTGGGTACAGTATAGGTCGTATAAAGCTCTCTTCCTGCATACAGCAGGAGTAATGAGTTATGATTCTCCCCCCAAATAACTGGAAGACAACAGAATGCGATTAGAAACTCTATTGCAGGTATTAAACATTTAATCTTTCACAGATGCTTTATTAAGTCAAGAATGATTAGAATGTTTTAAAAATAAGCCAACAAAGGATATTATAAAAAAAGACTTTTTTTTCAAATAAAGGAGCTTTAACAAGGGAATGTTTTACAAAGTGTGTTTTTATAATTGAAATATAAAAATCACTTGCTACATTCTATACCGTCAGCATTTAGTTATCCCTTGTTTGTGTTTCTTGTTTTGAATATTCATTTTAAGAAGATAAAAAAGAATGCTTTGCTACAATAATATACAAGTAGTATTGTGCTATATTTATAATCCTGCCAGTAACATGAGATATTACTTGTTTTAGGTCACTTGAATGGTTTAAACACACGAAGAACTAAAAAATTAATGAATATAATTTAGACACCAGCTCAAGAAACTTGCATTAGACTTAAAGTAAGGGCAAAAACAATCTTAATTTGAGGCAGAATGCATGAATTCCTAGAAGCAAGCAAAGGGATGCTGAAGCATCTTGCCTATCATATTGCAGAAACTGAATGTAGATATAATTTTGCAGCACAGGAAATTTAATCCATATTTGTTAGAGAGAAACAAGAGCAGTTTACTTTCAAAACATAGCTCCTCGAAAATGAGAAAGTAAATTCTTAGAAATGAAAACAGTATTTATTCCAAAATTCCCATTCACCGAATGGAAAGACAATGAAACCTATAGAACACGAACAGTGATGAATGCAAGTTCAAGTTTTCTCTCCTTTAGATATCTGACCCTTGGTTGATTAATAGACTATTATAGACTAAATTGTAACCCTAATAACTGAAATAGGTTGAGTTCCTAACTCTTAATACCTTGGTATGTGTCTGTGGTTGGAAATAGGTATTTAAATATTTAATAGAGTAAACATTAGTTCAGTAAGATGGGCAGTAACTCAATATGAAAGTGGCCTTTAAGACAAGGCATTCAGGAGAAAGGTAATTACAGAAACATTGCATAAAGAAATAGAGCCACCTACAAGCCAAAGATAAAAGAAGCCAATCATGTTGACACTCTGACCTTGAACTTCTATTCTCCAGGATTGTGAGAAAATAGGTTTCCATTTAAATTTACCAAGTCTCTCATATTTTATTATGGTAGCCTTAGCAAATTAATTCAAAATGTCCTCTCTGAATTTTTTCGTAAAACCTGGGGTGATGTACAACTGGAATACAGTTACATTCATCAGATAGTGGATACATTATTTATTGAACATTGCTTTGTGAATCCTAATAAGGAAGGATGTTAATATACCTGGCTGAAGCAAGTCATGAAAAAAGTATTGGTTCCTTTGTCACTGTGTATTGGAGAAATACACTGGTTCTTTCTTACTTCTTTTTTTCATCATTTATTTTATATGATGTCATTATTGGCAATAAACTTGGAATCCATTGTTTGAAAATCATAACATAATCTCCAACTCATTATTTTCTACAGAAATGGGATATTTGGACTAAATTATCTGTTTTCTTTACTGCTTGCTCTTTTCCTTGTTATTGCCAATTTACTGTACCCCAGAAATTAATAGAGCAAACTCACCAATGGGACAGCTCAATTATTTCATAAGTTAGAAAATTGAGGTGGAAGAAATCATAAGCTATTTATATAAAATATGGATATTTAGTAAAATATATTTTATCTTTCATTTTAATTTGATACAGGCTAAGAAAATAATAACGATAAAAACTTCTAGTAAAAAAATTTTCTCCTAATGTTTTCTGAAATAACTGTTACTGTTTTTATATTATATTAAAAGAAAAGAACTTTTCATATTCAATTATTTAGCTAAATGAAAGACAAGTTAGTACAGCCAGTCAACTTCAATTATTTTGCAAAGCACAGGATGAAAGACAGAAATCTGGACAGATAAGTAGGGATGCTCTGGGAAAAGTCTGTTATTAATTGTACCAGGATCCATGGCACAGGATATTATTGGGAAATTTCAACAGATACAATGCCTTGAGGCCTACTAAAAACTATTTGAGTTCTATATTAGTAATGAATAACTTTTTAGGAGAGATGGTTATATTTCTGCTTTATTTGTGTTTTAATGAAATTAAGAGAAACAGAAGGAATTTATGCTAAAACGTTTTATGGGTTTAGTCTCTAACAACTTTCAGTAACAAATTCTGGACTGCACAGACTCTTCATAAAAATGTAAAGAAAGACAATAGAAGGGAAAGTGAAGGAAGTTAGGCTAATTTCAAATGGAATCATCTGACATTAAATTAATATTATTCTCCTGCCACTTGAGTATAGATATAGAATCTAAAGGGAAGGAATTCAACTTTGACTACACTTAAAATGTATCCCAATGTCCTGTCAATACTGGTGTTCCTATAATGATGCCAGCTTTTGGGACTGGAATTATGCTTAGTGGTCCAGAAATGATTACTCTTGATTTAGTAAAAAAAGATTTAAAAAAACTCACTATAAAGTTAAATATAATCACAGTTTAAAGCGATCATATTCAAAGTTTAGTTGACTAAAAAATGAAGTAGTACAGATTTTCCATCTATACTCTTTCTCCCCATACCCCTCATATCTCTGTCTCTCTGTCTCTCTTGCTCTCTCACTCTCTGACAGTGTGGCTGAAGATTTTCCTAATCCTCAACTCCTAGGGTTTCTGAAGCATGAATAACTCTTTCTGGTCTAGGCAGATGTGATTTCTCTTTTTACATTATTTGGATATAGGTAGATTATATTAAAGTGAATTGTAGCAAATATTGCTGACATGATCTGACCTTTTAACCCAAACTTTTCTATTTTGCTTGTTTTGTATTTTTTTCTTTGCTTTCATGTGACTGCTCTTTTTTCTTCCACAGAGCTACAAGACTCAGCTACTGCTCTGTAATGTTTAATTCATGTTCTTTATTAGTACTTCCTCCTATAAATAAAAGAATCAGATCTGCATAGTGAAGTATGCAATATTAATTACAGTTTTTAATCTTCCTTTATATTGAAGAAAATTAATAAATCCAAAAAATATTTCAATACCACATTTTTTTTGCCAGTCCTGGGCGTGAGCTCAGGGCCTGAGCGCTGTCCATGGACTTTCTCAAGGTTAGAGCTCTACCATTTGAGTTTCAGCACCACTTCCAGATTTTTTTTTCTGTGTATGTGGTACAGAGGAGTTGAATCTTGGTCTTTGTGCATGCTAGGCAAGCACTCTACCACTAGGACAAACTCCCAGCCCCAAGGTACTACATTTTTTGATAGTTTTTTTTATTAGGGGATATATAAAAATTTTCAATTTCTTTGTCTCAGAAATAGAAATGTAATTCTCCCCTTCGTTAATACATAATGCTACTTTGGGATACAATGAATAATTTGATTGATCTTTATATATCCTTCCTGGAAAATTAGGCAAACATAAACATAAGGCTTAGTTCATATGAGATGTATCATTCTAAACCATGAGTAATTGTGTTTCTTAGCTTCTACTTGTATTTCTACAATGTGTATGGTTATCTAACATTGATTTCATAACTTCACACATGGTTTACAATTAGGGAAGAGATGATATACGATTCAGGCTGGATCAGTATGTACAAACTATATCAAATGAAGGTTAAATGGCAACCAAATAGCCTCACTGAATCAAATGATCATTTTGACTCATTTCCCACCAAATTTCACAATTCTGTTAATCTTACTGAAATAGCCAAACAAATCATGTATTGCCATCACGTAGACAACCTCATAAAATTTTGTCTTGGAGAAATGAGACCATTTTAATAGCTTCATTTCCTCCCATACATTAAAAGCCCTCATTTAGGCTGTAAAAGAGGCATTTTCATCTTATAAATCCTTAAGAATTCAAAATATCCAAATATTGGAATGTTCCATTATTATAATGTCAATTCTATTCACACTTTCCACCGTTGTGGTGAATCTCATTGCCAAGTCAAGATTAGCATGGTTCTGCAGAACTTATATTTTGTGAATTTAAGGAGACATTTTTCAAGTATTTTTTCAGAAATACATTGAAATATTACCTAAGAGGAACTTGGTAACTGTTTCAAGAATTTGGTGTACATTGTAACAAATAGCCAAGCCAAAATGATGCTCTGCGTTGTCATTCTGAGATAGTGGACACAAAGAGACTGTCACATTTACAATACTCTAAATAACAATCATGCATATTAAATAAAATTGTGAAATTTTAATTGAACCTAAATAAAGCTGTTTGAATTGATTTTGAATAATATAATCAGTGAGTAATTATCTTTAGGTTAATGAATGAAATATTCTCAAATCAATTACAAAAAAGCAGATGTGTCTAATGAAATGATAGCACGAAAGAGTGCATTTGAAATTTTATAATAATAATGATCAATACAATTATCCTTATTAATGCATTCAAATAAAATGATGCTATTTACGTATAAGAAAAATTCCTCAAATTTCTTATAAATTGTAAGGATTCAACATGTGATAACAGAAGCAGCCCAAGCTTTAGATTCAACAGGTCTAGGATGAATATAAAATACATTCAGTATCTCTGTACCTCAGTTTCCTTATCTGAATATTAATATCAACTTTTTAAGGTTTTTTATGCAATTATTTGTGTCATGAAATAATTTGTACATAATAGGCCCTCGGTTAATAGCTGAATAATCATTTTATGAATTTTAGAAGCCAATATCCATTTAGTCATCCTTAATGCCCTTCAATATCTTTTTGAGGAATCATTTCTTTACTGAATATAATCTTTCTTTCTATCATTAAATCTCTCAAATAACCCAGCCTAGATGATGTAAAACCACTGTTTTCTGGACTTCAAAATTTGTATAGGGGGATAATTGAAATGGATGTTAGTTAGCATTCACTCAGTGTTAACAGTGATGAGGACTTCCCTAAATTGTTTTTCATTTGTTTCCAAGCTCCAAAGAGTTCCCTTTTCCCCTACATCTTTCTGAGACTGTTTCTGTCTTCTGTGGCCTTCTGTGAGCCCTTTCTCTTTCCAGAAACATTTCATTTTGCTTATATGAGCTAGAAATATACCTGTTCTCAAATAATTTTAACTGATATGAGTCAATGGCTAAATTATAAATGGAAATTACTGTATATTTTGTTGGTTTCTTTGCCATAGTGTCCAAAACATAGTACGCCTAACTCAATTACTTGAACCTGAGCAATGATTCACATGTCAGGACTGAATAATTCTTATTAGACAACTCTTTGTCCTGAGAGAAAAGAAAAAATTTCTAATGGTGGCTTCAACATAGTAAAATGAGTCCCAAATTTGCATGTAGACCCTCAATATGCATTAAGTACTGTCCTGATCTACATTCAGAAGATTTTCTTAATAATTGTAGTTTCCAGTACTTCAAAATACAACTTTGATTGAAGAAAGCCATCTGTTCTGCTTCTCAAGAATACCATGTTCATTCAAAAGAGCTAAGATAAAATATACAATAATTTTTACATATTTAAATCCAACAGAATAATCATTGTAGTAGAATGCTGAAGAGAAAGAATTCTAGTATAAGCATCCTCAGATTTCAAATCTAAATTATATCATTAACTAGATATTTGAATGTGACTAGCTAATATGTCTGTTTTTTATCTTGAACATGGAACTAACAATAGTACCTAACTGTTTTTGGTAATCATTAAAGAAGTCAATATTAGTGTTTGGCATACAGTATAACATTATATCCATTTACTAATAATTGGTCTCCTCCATTGTTACATATAGAAGGACCACAGTTCTTTCAGTTACCAATGTCACCAAACCAGCTTAAAACTGAAACATTCTGAAATTTTAAGTATACTGTTAAAGATATTAGTTCTGGTGGAGCAATTGTTTAATTAAGTCACAGTATGAATTAGATAGCCTATCCAGCCAGCCACACACACACACACACACACACACACACACACACACACACACACTTACACACACACACTTTCTTGTCTCCCGGTCTTCTGAATGATGCTCATTTCTGATTGCAATAATATATTTTTAGGTAATTGAGGTACCTTCCTAATTGCTCATATTTCTAGGCTTGTACTGCTCTAATAATTTTGTATTCTTGATCCAGAATGAACTTCTTCCAAAATACAAATCTGATCATGTCACATACCTGCTTTAAAATGAGTTTCCTATGTGGGCATGGTGGTAAATGTATATACTCACAGCTTTTTGAGAAGCAGACACAAGGAAACAAGCCTGCAGCATTTATGTGATTGAAGAGCTGGGGTGTAGAAGTGCATGCCTACCTTAGAAGCATGACACTTTGGGTCCAGATCTTGATATTATGAAGTAAATACAATGAAACAAGATTCCAGTAACCTTCCTGGTTAACTGGCAATTTGTTTTAACTCGGAAAATGACATTTCCATTGTCTCCTAATCTTTAAATGATGGTTTCTTTCACTCTCCCTTAAATTCCATTGAATTAGTCACAGTTATTAAAGCAATCCTGAATTCCTCATTATATTTCATTTCAATTTTCCTTCAACCTGGCACAGTTCTACTTATCTTTTGCTTGACTAGCTCCTATTTGTCTTACAAATTTCAGCTCAGATGATCATCCCATCTGGGAATGCTTGCAGACCTTTCTGAAACATTTTATTCATTGGAACTTCTGTTTGCCTTTATATGATGTGGAATTATATACTATATTGACTTTTTTCAGGCCAACCTAGGTATGTGGCACTAGAGGAGTGAGCTTGGATCAGTTACATGGCAATAATAATACTATCGTGCCTAAATTATTGGAACCAAACGTTTTTAGCACGGTACTTGGAATATAGTAAATTCTAACTACCATTGTTCCTTTCTCACACAATAGAGACTATTTTCCTGATTCCTAGGAGAACCATTCTACAATCAGCTTTGAAGAACAGGTATCTTCTCTTTTGTGATTTTTATGTTTCCAAAATGCATGAAAAAATGTCTTCTTTTAGGGACAAGTATAGAGACTGCTTTTCCTGATAATGTAATTTTCATTACATTGCTTTGGGAAAATGTCTTGTGAAACTAAGAATAACTAAGAAAAATATTTTTACAGTTATAATCTATATTCAGCTTTTACATTTTGAGAGGCTCACGTCATTGTGTGTATTTCCTTTTTTTGCCAGTCCTGGGCTTGAGCTCAGGGCCTGAGCACTATCCTTGGACTTTCTCAAGGCTAGAGCTCTACCACTTGAGCCTCAGCACCATTTCTGGCTTTTCTCTATGTATGAGGTACCGAGGAATCGAACCCGGGTCTTCGTGCATGGTAGGCAAGCACTCTACAACTAGGCCAAAGTCCCAGCCCAATTGTGTGTATTTCCTAAATGCAAAGATGTCATTTAAATATGCTTAGTCATTGTTCTGTATTTCCTGGTTTGTTCTTTAAAAGATAATTTCTTATGCTTAAAAATATTCATGTAAATGTTGTTTACTTGAACTTTTATATACCATACATTTGGTTGACCATGACTCAAGGAAAGTGTGTACTTGAAAGAATCAAGAATGCTTGGTGTATTTTACCATGTACTTAAAAGCTTCTTGCTGGTATAATAAAATACTGAGTCATTTCTGGCCCCCCAAAGAAGGTGAAACTGGAAAAAATAAACCCTAATTATCCTTTCCCCAATTTGTATCTATGTCATTTGTTGTGAACTATTGTTGCAAGCAATGACTTTTCAGCCAGCTTGGAAACCAGGACTATACAGGAGAAAAAGACCACCCGCCAGGCTACAATGAGTGTTATTAAAATGAGGAGAATTTCAGATATGAATTGCCAAAGCATGTGTATCTGCCACTTGTGACTTATGATCACTAGAATACACCTGTGGCTTGGACACTATAATAGTTATGTAACTGTTCTGTTCTGTCCTCTGCCGGGGCCTACCGGCAGCAAATTGGGGTTCCTGAAATAGGGGGCAGGGACTGGAAAAATTAGAAGAGAGACAAACACATCGGGTCCGGGAGGTCTGCAGCCCAGGCAAAAGCTGCAGCACCCCATTTATTCTCAACTCAAAGTTTATACCCCTTCTTGAGACCAGGGCACCGCCAGGTGTTACATCCAGATGGTTAATCAGGGAACTGTTGGGGGTTACATTCATATGGTAAATCTCAGATCAATTGAACAGGAGAAGGCCAAAAAACAATAAGACAATCAAGCAATTATCTGATGCAAATCAAAGTACAGTTTGATTCCACTCTTGCTCCCGACATATCCCCCATTTTTATTTTAAAAGAAACACAAGTGCAATTTCTATTCTTTCCACTATCTCTAATATCTCTAATTATTCTGTCTCACTTTCCAAAAATGACTGGTCCCTTCATTTAAAGGGGATTGATGGGTGGAGATTCAGCTTCTGTGACTTCTTCAAGCTGACTCAAGGGCGTTGTCTCTGTGCTTGACCAGGGACCTTAAGAAGCCTAGCCTGTTTTATCAGGGATTGCAAGGATTAGATATCAGGAATAATAATTTGCTCCAAACTGGAGATCATATTTAACATTTAAGAACTGCACAAACCATCTTTGGCTACAATAGTGTAGCTTACATAGCACCCATTTGCAAAGGCTTTTTCTTGATTGTCTGGGGAACTAAATTTCTGCAACCTTAACAATGCTTCAGTTGTCAGATCTAAACAGATTAATAAAGACACAAGCCTCAGATCCACAAACTTTTCCTGAATTTGTGCTGGTGTCAAAAATAAATAAATAAATAAATAAAAATTTCGCTCAATTAGGACTTTAAACTACCCACTATCACAGGAGATTGACAAGTTCCTGCCCAGTTATGAAAGGCACGGGCACTAGTAAGGCATGCTTACAAACTATTCTATGACCTCCCGGCTCTGATTAATATTGAATGGCCAAGCACGAGTGACTCTAGGATCTGACACCATCTCTGCCATCCACGCAGAGGCTTTCTGCATCTGGATACTTCATTGTCCCAGTAGTGTCTCTCCACACAGGGATAAACATCCCATGGGCATTTCACTTGCTTGGTTGCTGGACTTGAACTCGGGGTCTGGGTAGTGTCCCTCAGCTCTCCAGCTCAAGGCTAGCACTCTGCCACTTTGAGCTCCAAAGCAACTCTGCCTCAGCATTCTGCTGGCAGATTAGACACCACAGTCTCACAGGGACCTTGCTTTGCCCGGGCTGGCTGGAAACTGCAGCTTTCAGATAAATGAGTCCTACAAAAGGCCAAGTTACTCCAATTAGAAGCAACAAGGTGGTCAACTCAGAAATAGTCTCTAAGCATGATCTTCCCTGGAACTTGGTAAGAGCCAAAGTTACATCTGAATAAGGATTGCTGTCCTTCTCCATGGGCCAGCTGGAAATTGCTATAAGGAGACTTTATAAGAGCAGGCTAAATAGCAATTAAGCAATCATTTTGGTAGTCCTAATTTTCCTTTTTTCTCTTTCTTTAAACATTTAAGACAACTTCACTTTCAAATATTGTTTAGAAACCCATTTCCAATGTTCTTAATAACTTTTACTGATACTGGCTTAAACAATTAACACCTTAGGCTTTATTTGCAATTGAAAAACCTTTAAGGGCACAAAGAACTCCTTCTGCCCTCAGGCCCCCTAGGGCCCAAGGCACTCCTCTTGCCTTTTAGAAAAAAAGGGGCGCTTTTGCAGTTTAGATTACTGTCTAAAACTCCAACAACAGTTTAAACTGAAATAACAGTTTTTCCCTAATGCAAGAACTATAGACATCAGTGCACCAAAAGCCTAAGTCTGGACTTAGTTTCCTTCCCTTTTTTAAAATACACCCAATTGCATGGAGATAAACCTTTAAACATTCCTTTAAAATACTAATCACATTATCCACATTTTACCATCAGATTTCTAGTGTCAGTTTGCAAGAAAAGACAGACAGGCAAAGTTTCTGACGTTAATGAACAATTTTACATTGAGATCTCTAATACATGTTTCCAAACTTTAACTTAAAGTAATAAATCCCAAATTCCCTAACACCTCTGTGCTGAACAGGATACAATGTTTACAATGTAAACAGCTGTATGCCTTGCAATAAAATGCAGATTTCAGGATCTAGAAAAATATTTACCAGCTTTTCTTTAAGACAATGCAATAAACCTTTGAGATATAGGAAACATTCAAACCTACTAATTTTTTTGAAGTTCAGACTTAGATTTACCCAATTCCCTTTGTGTTTCAAATGAGCTCAACCATTGTTTTATACAGCATGCTGACAATTTAACCTTGAACATGTTCACTCACACCCATTCACACACACATTCATACTCAAAGATCTTAAAGCGCGCAAAATTAATATCGGCCATTCATTTTCCGGAAAATTTTAGTATCATGAAGGTTTTTTGCTAATCTTATTCTTGTGGGTGACAACCAAGTTTTAAAACAAAGCCCTTTTTACCAAAGCGACTAGCTAAAATTAAAGACTGAAGCTTGTGTCCTGCCACCAACTGTCTCTAGACTGTCACTTCAGCAGGTTGTAGGAAAAAGGAAACTAGACGAAGACTGTAGCTGCTTTGTCTGGCCTCTGCTCACCTCAGCTGCAGCCAATTGGGAGGGGCCATACCAGGCCCGAGTGGAGCGAAAAACTTTTTACTTCCCAGAAATATTCAAAAAGATACCAAGGATGTGCTTGTGTACACGCAGAAAAACCATAAGGATCCATATTTAGAACTGGTACCAATTTTAAAGACAAAACTGGACAAAACAAAACAAAACAAAATACCCAAGGAAAACTATGTAACACGAACAAGACAGAGAAGCAGAGACTTTTAAACAGAATCAGACATTGACATATAGCAAGAAATTTGGACTCAATCAGATACACTTAACATAAAAAACATGAGCTCAAATGAATGTTTTCACCAAACAGTTATTTTTAGATTTAGACATGTCTTGCTGGTGGGACTCTCAGGTATGCCTTGTTATCGACAAGAAACTCAGAAGGGGGGGGTCAAGGCGTCCCTTGACCACCCAGGCCTCTATTTTAGGCCCACAGTGCACCTTTTCAAACAAACAAACAAAAATAAAATAAAATAAAATAAAACACAGACATACAGGGGGTCGGCCGACTTCTACTTACCTCTGGAGGCCTTTGCTTTTCACCTGGGCATCTTTTACAAAAAAGGTTATTAAGAAGAGGGATGGTAAAGACAAAATAATGTCACATATTAAATTGTGTAGAGTCAGTGAATATGTAAAAGGTCCCTACATAATAGTAAAAGGAGGAGAAACACAGCTCATATGAATGTGTGGAACAAGTGGATCAGTAGCAGTCCCAATTGACATGCACAAATAACTCAGGTCCTTCCCACGTCGCAGGATGCACCACTGGAGGGTTGGGGGTGTAGGCCCAGTGAGTCGCTGCTTGGATGGCCACTGTCACTCTCCACTATCCGAACGCAGTGTTCAGGCAGCCAGCGGGCGTCATTTTCTCCTTGTGAAAAAACACATACATGCCCTCGACCCCAGGTTAGAACAGGATCGGGTCCATGCCAAGCACCAGTTAGGGGATCCTTCCACTTTACTAAGGCAAAAGCACGCTGCTCTCTTTTTTCCCAGAATCGCTGAGCAGCAGATAAATTATTTGAATCCAAATTCAAAAAATTTAAAACAAATAAAGCATGATTAAGTATATTCACAGGGGTAGCGGGATACGACTCTCCTTTCTGTATTTTAGCAATTTGATGTTTTAATAATCCATTAGCTCTCTCCATGATGCCTTGACTTTGAGGATTGTAAGGAATGCCAGCAATATGAGTGATATTATAGGAATGGCAGAAGGATTGAAATGCTCGGCCTGCATAGCCAGGGCCATTTTCTGTTTTTATTTGCGAGGGAATCCCCATCACAGCAAAGCATCGAATGCAGTGAGAAATACAATGTTTAGTGGCTTCCCCAGCAAGGGGGGTGGCCAAGATAAAATTAGAATAAGTATCTACAGTAACATGAACATATTTTAATCGGCCAAATGATGGAACATGCGTGACATCCATCTGCCAAATGTGATTAGAAAGCAGTCCTTGTGGATTTATACCTAAATGGGGGGCTGGTGAAAAAGGGACACAGTTGGAGCAAGTTTTAACTATTTGTCGTGCTGCTTCTTTAGATAATTTAAACTGTCGGCGCAAGGCTCGACTGTTTTGATGGTGGATGGCATGTGACTGCTTAGCAAGTTCAACCTGAGTTAAGTAAACTCTGGTGGCAGAGTCAGTAACCGCATTGCCCTCACTTAAAGGGCCAGGAAGATTAGTGTGAGCTCGAACGAAGCCAAAAAAACAGGGGTGGTTGCGAGAACAAAGCAAAGTTTGTACTTGGCGAAATTGGGTCTGGATATTGGAGTTAGTAGTTCCAATAAAGGGAACAGTTTCTATGACTTGAAGAGCACGAATTACATATTGACTGTCTGAGTATAAGTTAAAGGGCTCGTCTTGTAACAGGACGAGTGCTTGTAAAACAGCCTCCAATTCCACCTCTTTGGCGGAGGAAAAACCTGTAACCCAAGATTGAGTTTTCCCATTAATGGTCAAAGCAGCCGTTCCATTTGAGGATCCATCTGTAAATACCAAAGCGGCAGAAGATAAAGGCGAGGCCTGAACTATGGAAGGAAATAGAAACGTATGACATGCAGCAAATTGGAGAAGTTTGTTAGACGGGTAGTGACGCAAAATTTTTCCCGTATAATTGGCCCAAGCAATGGCCCAAGGATCCCAATGGGCGAATAGCCAATCTTGTTGTTGTAAATTATATGGGACACAGATAAAATGAGGTTCCTGACCTAAATATTTACGGGAATCCACTCGGCACATGTGTATCAGATTAGCTACCAATTCGTAGTAGGGGGTCAGCACTTTGCCTGGTGTTGATGGTAGATAAAGCCATAAAAGTGGGCCATCCTGCGACAATACAGCAGTTGGGGAGTGAGAAGTAGCTAAAATGTAAACTCCCCATGGTTTAGAATAGTCACAATAGTTCACTTGTTGCTGGGAAATTGCCTTTTCTACAATTTGGATGGCCCTCCTGGCGTCAGGATTTAATTCGCGCAAGGATGTAGGGTTGGTATCTCCTTTTAAGAGATCAAAGAGGGGCTTTAACTCTCCTGTGGAGAGCTTTAGATAAGGCCGAAGCCAATTTATATCTCCTAAGAATTGCTGAAAATCATGAAGAGTTCTTAAGTGTGAAGTTTTTAATTGTATTTTTTGGCTTTTAAAATAGTGTGGGCCTAATATATGGCCTAGATATGTAAAAGGGGGGTGTTCCTGAACCTTTTCAGCTGCTATTATAAGGCCAAAGAGGCTCAGATCTTGCTTTAGTTGTCCAAAGGCTTGTCGTACGACGATAGGGTCAGAACAAGCCAACAAGATGTCATCCATATAATGAACAATATAAACAGAAGAAAATTTTTCACGAGTGGAAGAAATGGCTCTAGCTACAAAACTTTGACATAAAGGGGCTATTTGCCATACCCTGTGGAAGCACAAGCCAGTGATATCGCTTCATGGGTTCTTTAAAATTAACAGAGGGGACGCTGAAGGCAAAGCGCTTACAGTCTTGAGGCGCCAGGGGTATAGTATAGAAACAATCCTTCAAATCTATAATAATCTTATAAGTATCCTTTGGGATTGCCATGGGTGAAGGCAAGCCAGGCTGTAGGGCCCCCATCAGTTCCACTGACACGTTCACTTTCCTCAAATCCTGTAACAGCCTCCATTTACCTGACTTTTTCTTTATAACAAAAATTGGAGAATTCCATGGAGATTTAGAAGGGGCCACATGTCCCAAGTCCAGCTGTTCCTGTACCAGCTGCTGTACTGCAATGATCTTTTCTAGCGAAAGAGGCCACTGTTCGACCCATACCGGTTCTTCAGAGAGCCAATTTACGGGATCAGCATGAGGGGGAGGGCAAACGACAGCTCCCATTAAGGGATACCCTAATCCTTGTCTCGTAGGGTGAGACTGGGGTTGGAGTGGCTCTAGCTCCCCCTGTGCTGCTCCGCCTAGTCCCCTAAAGGGGAGGAGGCCTTGATCAAGTAACTGCTTAGTGACCGCAGCACTAGGACTAAACTTATACACTCCCATTTTTTCCATGATATCATGACCCCATAAATTAATTGGCAGATGATCCAGGACAAATGGCTGAAAATGACCAGACTGCCCTTCCTCATCTCTCCAAACAAGGATCGCACTGCTCTGCTGTGGGTCAGTTGCTTGCCCAACCCCCTGTAGGGAAGTCATAGAGGTTGTCAGGGGCCATTGGGCTGGCCAATGTTTTTTAGATATCACAGACACATCCGCTCCTGTGTCTAATATTCCTTTAAAGGGCTTTTCTTGTATAAATATAGTCATCTCAGGCCTCTCTTGTTTTATGCTTTGTACCCAATAGATATCAGAAGATCTAAATCCTCTCTGTCCACATGGGGAATTAGCAGTCTCCCCGTGAGGTAAAGGCACAAGTATTAGTTGTGCTAATTTTTGACCGGCTGGGATCGATACCACGTGTTTCGGGGCAGAGGCCATAACTTTGATTTCTCCAGTAAAATCCTGGTCAATTTTGCCAGGTGTAATCTGTATCCCTTTAAGGGCTGAGCTACTTCGCCCTAACAGCAATCCAGCCACTCCCGGGGGAAGGGGGCCGAAGACCCCCGTGGGGAGAGCTCTCTCTGGGGTCAATACTGAGCAGGTGGAGGAACAGAGGTCCAATCCTGCACTGCCTGGGGTGGCATGGAGGAGGCTGGAGACTGATCTTGGGGGGTTGTTAGAAGATGCACTTGTGGCCGAGAAGAGGGAGGGACTGCCCCATGGTTTTGCGGGGCCAGGGGCTGGCCCCTTCTCCACTTTCCCGAAAACGGGCGGCCATTGCGATTTTTTGCTGACTTGCAATCTTTAGCCCAGTGCTTCCCTTTACCACAGCGTGGACATGTGCCAGGTGATTTTTCTCTCTTTAACCTGGCCTGGCATGGGCATTGCGTCATCCAATGTCCTATTTGTCCACAAGAAAAGCAACGCCCTGGGGGTCTAGCATCTTGAGAATGCCGCTGACCTCTGTATTTTAGAAATTCAGTAACAGTCTTTCCTTGAGGAGCGGCGGCTAAAGTAAGGCCTTGTACATGGGAGGGTCCAATATCAGCACACAGTGAAATAAAGTCCGTGATTCCTCCCTTATTCCTATGGGGTCTGATAGCAGCCTGACAGGCGGCGTTGGCATTTTCATAGGGTATGTGTCTAACTATAATCCTCCTTGCATTCTCATCTTGTACTAGGCGGTCTGCAGTTTCCATTAATCGAGACAAAAATTCTAGATAAGGTTCATTCGGTCCCTGTTTAACTTCTACTAGATTTTTTGTATGATTGCAATTGCGTAACCTTTTCCAAGCCTCTCGCTGCAGCATTTATTTGTAAATAGGCCTCCTTTGCATAACCCAATTGATCTTCGGTGTTTTTATAGGTTCCCCATCCTAACAACTGATCAACAGTGTAAGGCGGGTTCTTAGACCTATTTGTTTCAATTTTAGCCCGACACTGTGCAGTGAACTCTGTCTCCCATAATAAGTACTCTCCTGCACTAAGGCATGCTCTGGCAAGCTGCTTCCAGTCATTTGGGCATGCAATACCAGCACACGCGGCCTCCAATATTACTTGAGTAAAAGGGGCAGTTGGCCCATATTGGGAGCAGGCACTTTTTAAATCCTGTAATAGTTTAACAGGAACAGGTTGATGGTATACTTGTTCATCATGATCAACTAAACTAGGGAAGCATTGAGGCCCTGAAATATCTTCCCTCTCTCTAGCAGCCTGAGTCAGGTTTAATTGCGATGCACTGTGCCTGGTTGTGGTGCCTGTTAAAAGGGACTTGTTGCTAGGGCCTTTAGGCTTGCCTAAAGGTTGAAAAAGGGGTTGAGGCCGTAAGGCTGCAGCCGGTGGCGGTGGGTGTGAGGGGTAAGGTTTAGAATCAGACATCATAGTGGCCTGAGGGTCATCTTTCTTTCCTACTTCTGGGGGGGCTCTCTGCTCTGTCCCCATTTTCGATAGAAAATGTAGCATTTCTTCTAACTTCTTCTCTATCGTAGCCACCCGGCCCTCCATTGACTCATCATAACTTTCCTCCTTGATATTCAAACCTGAATTCTGATACTCAATATCTACTGGTTGTTGTTCCCTTTTCAAGATCTCACTTAGACTCTCTTGGGCTGCTGCATATGGCTGAGCCTCAGGTTTTTCAGAAGGGTCCTTTAACTCATAAATTTCCCTTTCAAGATTAAGTTCAGCATTCTCATGTTGAGGATCTATGCATTCATTTACTAGATTCCATATATCAATAGCCTCTACTGGGGTCTTTTCGGGGCCATATACATTATAATATTCTTGAATTCTTTTTCCTATCTGCTGCCAGGTTTTTTGGAATTTCTCCTCTAAAAACCTCGGGCATGCCTCCTCGACAAACTGTAGGAAGCTCTGAAGCACCCCTTTTTCCACCCACGTTCCGTGGGCTTCAAGTAGGTCTGTTAAGATCGGTACAAATGACCTATGGCTATTAACTTGACCCATAATTTTTACTCCTGACTATACACTCTCTTAAGATCCTCTCTTAATAGTCCTACGATGTTTTACTCACCACAGCGGGGTCCTCCACCGTCGTCCCAGATTTTCAGGGTCCCTGTTCGGGCGCCAGATGCCGGGGCCTACCGGCAGCAAATTGGGGTTCCTGAAATAGGGGGCAGGGACTGGAAAAATTAGAAGAGAGACAAACACATCGGGTCCGGGAGGTCTGCAGCCCAGGCAAAAACTGCAGCACCCCATTTATTCTCAACTCAAAGTTTATACCCCTTCTTGAGACCAGGGCACCGCCAGGTGTTACATCCAGATGGTTAATCAGGGAACTGTTGGGGGTTACATTCATATGGTAAATCTCAGATCAATTGAACAGGAGAAGGCCAAAAAACAATAAGACAATCAAGCAATTATCTGATGCAAATCAAAGTACAGTTTGATTCCACTCTTGCTCCAGACAGTCCTCCATGTTTTCTCCTATATTTAAACCTAAAGAAATGTCTGTATAAGGAAGATGAGTGGAAATGAACAACTTTCCTCTTCTCTCTGTAGGCTCCTGACAGTAATTAACCTCCATTCTGTTTTTCTGTGAAGGAGCAGTGGCTGAACCTGACCAAAGAAACCCAAGACTTTGGTCCTTTCTTCTAAAATGCACTGTCAGGTTATTGTTGGAGACCTGAAATAGAAGTGGATTGCTTGTAGTAAGCTGAATGCTCAACTCTAATAGTAGAGATGAGTTACATGTATCCTATTTCTAAATGTCTGATAATTATATGCTATTTATTTTATGTAAAATTTAAGGTTCTTTTTCTGAATATAATCATATGGCCCAGTTCAAGACAATAAAAACTTATTCATCCACATTTGCAGCCTTGTTTCCTTTTATGTTATTTCATAACTTCCTATTTTATCATGTTTCATTATTAATCTGTCATGAAAGAAATATGATTACTGTATTGTTATAGAGGTTGTAAATCAGTGCAATAATTTTAGAGTTCTGGGACTTAGAAATTTTTCATATATTCAGTATATAATCTTTCTTATTTTAATTTATACTTGGATATAATGTTTAGCACAGGTATGAAAAATTATGATACAGACAACCTTCGTCACTTAGAACAGAAAGTCTAGGCTGTATTCACTACTTTGAACTCATCAAAGTACAATCATTGAACCTTTTGCTCTTATTTATGGATAGGGTACAGTTTCTCTAAGTTATTTCTATTCAAGTCCATGTTTCACATTACCAGTGACAAGGGAGTGACCCCTCAATTACCAGCATTCAAACCCTTCATGTAGGACCCAGTAATGCACACAGATAAAACTTGAAAGTCATCTAAATCCACTACCACAACGATGTTCATTGCAGCACTATTTACCATATCAAAAATGTGGAACCAACCCAGATGCTCCTCAGTAGATGATTGGATCAAGAAGATGTGGGACTTATACACAATGGAATTCAGTGCTACCATCAGAAAGAATGACATCACCCCATTTGTAAATAAATGGAAAGGCTTAGACAAAATCATACTAAGTGAAGTAAGCCAGACCCAAAAGGACATAGGCTCAAGGGTTTCCCTCATTTGTAATAATTAGTACACATCTAGGACCTTCCTAGCAGAGGATTACAATAGCTCAAAACCTAGGTACAAAAGGCCATATAGGATGAGGCTGAAAGAAAATACCAGCAGGATATGGAAACAAGAGCTTTATAATGTGTAATTGATGTTCTTAATGTACTGTGTTATTTCTCATCTCTTTTGTTCCCCTTTGGTTAATCTCATATTGTTATAATATCTGATCTTGTTACCTGGTATATTTTATATATGTTTATTTGTTTATTTGAAATAGGAAAGGGAAGGGGGGAAACAAGATGTGGGGAGGGGGGAAATTGGGGACAAAAACATGAGAAGGGTATCAAAGTCTGAGAAGAAATGCACTTACTATCTGATGAATATAATTGTAACCTCTCCATTAATTACAATAAAAAAACATGTCATCCCTACAAAGATGAGTACTACAGAGAGTTCCGAAGAAAATATTTGTCATCACCACCTGATAAGCTCCTCAATTCATTATTTTAGCTTCAACATAACTGTATGTAAAACATGAAATTGTAGCTATTTCAAAAATGCATTATATGATTTTGTTTGATTGGGTATGATATAGTTAACATGTAGAAAAATTTTTACATGCCTCTAGGACAGGAAATTCTATGTTAAGGCCCAAAGAATCCATTTTTTTACTGTAGTTTGCAAGATCTTTGGTAATGGCTTACTACATTACTGCATCCAAAAGTACCTATGCCAATTATAGTGGAGGGAATATATGGTGAAAATAATTGAATAAAATCTATTTATTTTCTAGGAAAAATTCTAAGGGCAAAAGAGTGGATCACACCCTGTCATCCATCAAAATTTCACTACTGAAATGAAGTGAGCTTTAGGCATATTTCTATCTTTGTTTCTAAGTTTCAAAGTCTGTGATATTCTTGATTTTCCAATAGGTGGCAATGTAAGATAAGGAAGATAGATTATCAGTCAAACAACAAGGAAGAATTGTGGAAAATAACCTAAGTAAGGATAATTCAGAACTAAAGAGATGAATGCTTTATTTAAATCTTATTATTTTCCTAGGTAGATAAGATAAAATGTGTTTTCCAGACAAACATTCTCAAATATGAGGACATGTGCATTTTCTTTTAGAAATGAGTAATAGTACTACTCAGGATTGAAATCCCCTGCAGTGCAGGTTATTTAACTTTACTCAGGATTAAGTTATTTATAGTGTGTATGGAATTTCAGTAATTTGAGACAAGTGCTTTTGTAGATGCAGTGCAGACAATTATATATACATGCACACGCACATGCACATACACACAATGACCTCGAAAGCTTTGGCATTCAGATAAATGACTTTACAATCTAAGAGACAAAGGCTAGAAATAAGTTACATTGTCATCCATTTTCGAAAGAAACATTTCCTTTCCTTTACAATTTTGGACATGAAGAGTTAGATTTCTCTCAGTTTGTATTCTATACTCTCTTTCCCCAGGAATTTATTATCAATTCACTTGTAATCATGCTTAACTAGTCAGCTTTGTGGGTGATTTTCAGATTCTTTCATGAAAATAGGCACTTAATAATGTGGAACGATCTATATATTTTAAGAATTTGTTTTTTTCTCATATTCTTATCAATAATGCCACTTAATTGAAAAGAATAGAAACAAAACATCCTTCATGCTGTTCACGTAAACAGCTAGATCTGAAAACTGAAAAGCACTCATTCACAAGGAACACAGATTGAAAAGCAACCTCAGCTTAAAATAGCAGTTTGTAGTTATGATTCTTTGATTTCATGAGTATCAGAGAGCCCTCCTCCTTTTTATATGACTTTCAAAATTGTTATATTTCTAGCTGTTAGAGAAAAATGACATGAAATGATCTAAACTTAGGATAACAAATAATTGTTCATGTCCTTTTCCTTCGATTGTAATAGAGTTTGAGTTTAGGGCCTCACATTCTCTCAGCTTGTTTGCTTACTTGTCTAGCTCTCTACTACTTGAGTCATACTCCTGACCTATTTTATTTCTGGGTATTTGGAGATTGAGACCAGCAGACTTGTCTGCCCCAACTCATGTCATTCATGATCCTTGCATCACAGCCTCCTGAGTAAATAGTATTACACGTATGAATTACTTCTGTCCCAATAATATTTGATGTTAATTTCTAAAAGTACAAAAAAATCTGTTTCTTTATGTCCTGTTAAAAAGGGAACATTGAATGTAGTTTTGGAAAGACTCTTCAGAGTGTTAAGACCCCATATCGTTTTATATTCCCAATCCTCACTAGGTTTTGTGAGATTACTCCCTTGGAAAATTGAATTGAGGTGAATTGGGTCTTCCATTTTAGTTGATTCTCCACCTCTTTTGACACTAATTCCTAGAGGAATCATTCTGCTCTTTGAGCCAGGAAGAAAAAAAAAGAAGCATATCTTGTATAAATGGCTTTCCTATGCCTACTATGCCTTTTTCATATATCTAAAAGTAAGTAGCTCTTTGAAATTACAGGCTGTTTGATTTTGCTTTTTGTTTTGTTTTATTTCATTTCTTTTGTTTTCATTTTGTTTTGCAGATAGCTTTTATTTTATTTTGTTCATTTTAGCTTTAAAAAGTCTTTCTATTTTCATATTTAATGCTATTCCTGCCACAGAAGGAGCTCAGTTAATATCTGATGAATTAATGTGCAAATAATGAAAAATATTTATTCTCCAATGAAGTCCTATTTTTGGTTGTAAAATTTGGTTATTTGAAGTCGAATAGGGAAGGGAGGAAAACAAGATGAGGGGCTGGGGTTGGAGGAGGGAAATGGGGACCAAGACATGAGAAAGGTTATCAATGTATATAAAGTAAAGCACATTCTATCTGTTGAATATAATGTAACCCTTCTATTAATTACAATAAAAATATATAAAAAAAGCTGATATTGTACAAGTGGTCCATTTCTAGTTGAGTTAGAAAAAATAAACTTGATGCACAACAATACTTGTTGGAATGCATGTTGTATCGAAACACATCCAGAGACAGAAATGTGAAGAGGGAAAATCCTCATGTTGTTCTTTTCTCCCTATTCTTACCTCTCTGCCAATATCTCTTTCTATCCATCTAAGAAACAAAATTTCTTAGTAGGAAAACTATGGACTTTCTCATCACATTGACTTGGGGGAGATTAGAATACCAGATTACATCTTTACTACCATGTATCTTTGAGTAATTTATTTATCTCTGAAGTTTAGAGCATTTTTATTTATATTTTAGATATAATGATACTTAGCCTCTGTTTCATTTTTGAGGACAAAAGCCAGAGATTCAAACATGTGAGTCATGTGCTCTGTCATTAAGCTATAATCCCAGACACTGGTAATTACACATATATATATATTATATATATATATATATATATATGGCTATAAAGAGGACATAGTTCAGTACAGTACCTGGCATACAAATGTTCAAAAAATTCAGGTGCATCTCTCTAATTGCTGTTGTCTTCTCCCAACACAAATTCATAAAGTAACCTTCTTCCCGTCCTCTTCATTCTCCCTACCTCCTCCCCCTCTTCATCTTCCTCTTCCCCTTCCCATTCTTCTTTTTTTTCCCCTTCTACTTCACATCCTTCTCCTTTTCCTTCTTCTTGAAATTGAAAATGAAGGCCCTTTACCAAACTCATTATATGAAGCCAGTATAACCCTCATCCCCAAACCATACAGTGATTCATCAAAGAAAGAGAACTATAGACCTATTTCTACGAGGAACATCAATGCAAACTTCTCAACAAAATACCGGCCAACTGTCTACAACAGCTCATGAAAAAATTATACACTGTGATCAAACAGGATTCATCACAGGGAGGCAAAGCTTGTTAAACATATGCAAATCAATTAATATAATTCAACACATCAACAGGAGCAAGGACATAAATCACGTGATTTGAAAAGATCCAACACCCCTTTATGTTAAAAGCTCTGGAGAAACTAGGAATCCATGGAACATTCCTCAGTAGAATAAAGGTTGTGTATGACAAAGCCACAGCTAATATTATACTTAATGGCTAAAAGCTAAAGTCATTCCCTCGAAAAGCAGGAACGAGATAAGTATGCCCACTCTCTCCACTCCTCTTTAACATAGTATTAGAATTCCTAGCCAGTGCAATAAGGCAAGAATCAAGCATGAAGGGGTTCCAAATAGGGAAAGAGGAAATAAACTTTCCCTCTTTGCAGATGACATGATTCTGTATTTAAAGCAACCTATAGACTCGACTCACAAGCTCCTTGAGCTGATTCAAAACTTTGGAAGGGTAGCAGGGTATAAAATTAACCCTCAAAAATCAACTGCCTTCCCCTATGCCAACAGTGAAAGGAATGAGGCAACAATCAGGAAAGCAACTCCTTTTGCAATAGCCTCAAAGAAAATAAAGTACCTAGGAATTATCTTAACTAGGAATGAAAAGGATGGTTTTGATGAAAACATTAAAACCCTGAAAAAGGAAATTAAAGCAGAACTGAAGAAATGGAAAAACCTCCCATGCTCCTGGGTTGGAAGAATCAATATCGTGAAAATGACAATCTTGCCCAGGGCTATCTACAAATTCAATGCAATAACCATCAATATCCCAATGTAATTCTTTAAAGAAATAGAAGAGGCAATCCAAAATTTCATATGGAATAATAAAAGACCCTGTATAGCAAAAACACTTCTTAGCAGAAAGAACAGCGCAGGAGGAATTTCAGTACCAAACTTTAGACTCTATTACAGGCTACAATTATCCAAACAGCTTGGTACTGTCACAAGAACAGGCTTGAAGACCAATGGAATAGAAATGAAGACCCAGATATTAAATCACAGACCTATGGCTGCCTAATATTTGACAAAGGAGCCAAAAAAATAGAATGGAAGAAAGACAGCCTCTTCAACAAGTGGCGCTGGCAGAAATGGTTAAGCACCTGCAGAAAACTAGAGTTGGATCATTCTTTGTCACCCTGCAGTAGAATTAACTCCAAATGGATCAAAGACCTGGAGGTAAAAGCCGACACACCGAAAACCTTACAAGCAGGAATAGGAGATACACTAGGCCTCCTTGGCAGAAGTCGAAATTTTCTTGATATGGACCAAGAATCACAACAAATCAGAGAAAGGCTGGATAAGTGGGACTCCATTAAACTGCAGAGCTTTTGTATGGCAAAGGACATAGCTAGTAAATTAATTAGGAAGCCTACAGAATGGGAGAAGATCTTCACCAACCACACAATGGACAAAGGCCTCATATCTAAAATATATAAACAGCTTAATCTCCAAAGTAACAACCATCCCAAAGAAGAAACAAAATTGGCCTATAAACACATGAAGAAATGCTCGACATCCCTGGTCATAAAAGAAATGCAAATCAAAACAACTCTAAGATTCCACCTCATTCCAGTTAGAATGATCAGAATCAAGAAAACTAATAACAACAGATGATGGAGGGGATGTGGCCAGGAGGGATCACTACTACACTGTTGGTGGGAATGCAAACTCGTTCAACCACTATGGAAAACAGTATGGCAGTTCCTCAAAAGACTAAACATAGAGCTCCCCTATGACCCAGCAATTCCACTACTAGGCATTTACGCAATTGTCCAAAACAAGGACATACTAAATCCACGAACCCAACAATGTTCATCGCAGCACTATTTACCATAGCAAAGATATGGAACCAACCCAGATATCCCTCAGTTGATAAGTGGAACAACAAGATGTGGTATTTGTATACAATGGAATTCTATGCTGCTGTCAGAAAGAATGACATCGCCCCATTTGTTAGGAAATGGAAAGACTTAGAAAAAATCATATTAAGTGAAGTAAGCCAGTCTCAAAGGAACATATGCTCAATGGTTTCTCTCATTTGTCATAATCAGTAGAAACCTTGGGCTCTCCTAGCAGAGACTTGCAATAGATCAAAACCTAGATACATAAGGCCATATAGTATGACACTAAATGAAAGGACCTCTAGATTATAGAAACAAAAGCCATATAATGAGTGATTGTTGTCCTTAATGTACTATGTTATCTCTCATTTCTTTTGCTGTCCCTTGGTCATCTCATATTGTTACAGTATCTCACTTTTTTATCTGATATATTGCATATATTTGTATTTGGTTATTTGAAATTGGATAAGGAGGGGGGAGGGAAATGTGGACCAAGACATGAGAAAGGTTATCAATGTATGTGAATTAATGTACCTTCTATCTGGCAAATATAATGCAACCCTTCTATTAATTACAATAAATAATATATGAAAAAAACATGTGAGTCAAGTGCTGTCATTAAGCTGTAATTCCAGACGCTGGTAATTATGTATATGTAGGGATATAAAGAGGACTTAGTTTAGTACAGTACCTGGTATACTACTGTTCAATAAATTCAGGGGCTGCTCTGTAATTGCTGTTGTCTTCTCTCAACACAAATTCATAAAGTAACCTTCTTCCCGTCCTCTTCATTGTCCCCATCTCCTCCTCCTCTTTGTCTTCTTCTTCCCCTTTCCATTCCTCTTCTTCTTCCCCTTCTCCTTTTCCTCCTTCTCCTTCTCCTTCTTCTCCTTCTCATTCCTTTCCTTCTCCTTCTCCTTCTTCTCCTTCTCCTTCTTCTCCTTCTTCTCCTTCTCCTTCTTCTCCTTCCCCTTCTCCTGCTCATTCTCCTGCTTCTCCAGCTCCTGTTCCTGCTTCTATTATACTAGATGAAATTCAATTTCCATAATTATATACATATATACATATACATATATATATATATATATATATATATATATATAGAGAGAGAGAGAGAGAGAGAGAGAGAGAGAAATAAAAATAGTAAATCTGGTCTGGCAGTATAACCTAGTGGTAGAGTGCTTGCCTACTATGCACAAAGAACCAGGTTGCATTCCTTGGTAACATGTACATAGAAAAGGCTGGAAGTACAGAATCATGTCATCTGCAAAGAGGGAAAGTTTTACTTCCTCTTTCCATATTTGGATCCCCTTTATGTGTGCTTCTTGCCTTATTGCTCTGGCTAGGAATTCTAATACTATGTTAAAGAGGAGTGGAGAGAGTGGGCATACTTATCTTGTTCCTGATTTTAGAGGGAATGTCTTTAGATTTTTGCCACTAAGTATAATACTAGCTGTGGGTTTGTCATACACAGCCTTTATTCTACTGAGGACTGTTCCATGGATTCCTAGTTTCTCCAGAGTTTTTAGCGTAAAGTGTGTTGGAACTTGTGAAGCGCCTTTTCTGCATCTATTGAGACAATCATGAGAGTTTTGTCCTTACTCCTGTAGATGTGTTGTATTATAGTAATTGATTTGCGTATGTTGAACCAGCTTTGCCTCTCTGTGATGAATCCTGTTTGATCACAGTGTATAATTTTTTGATGAGTTGTTGTAGATGGTTGGCCAGTATTCTGTAGAAACGTTTTGCATCAATATTCATCAAAAAATGGGTCTCTAGTTCTCTTTCTTTGATGAATCTTTGTCTGGGATGAGGATTATACCAGCTTGGTAGAATGAGTTTGGACTTGATTCTATATTTAAAGAACAATGTAGACTCCACTCCCAAGCTCCTTGTGCTGATTCAAAACTTTGGAAAGATAGCAGGTTATAAAATTAACCCTCAAATTCAACTGCCTTCCTCTATGCCAACAGTGAGAGGAACAAGGCAACTATCAGGAAAGTAAATACTTTTGCAATAGCCTCAAAGAAAATAAAGTGCCTACGAATTATCTTAACTAAGAACGTAAAGGACCTTTTTAATGAAAACTTTAAAACTCTGAAAAAGGAAATTAAAGCAGTACTGAGGAAATGGACAAATCTCCCATGCTCCTGGGTTGGAAGAATCAACATCGTGAAAATGACAATCCTGCCAATGGCTATCTACAAATTCAACGCAATACACATCCATATGCAATGTCATTCTTTAAAGAAATAGAAGAGGCAATCCAAAATTTCATATGGAATAATAAAAGACCCCATATAGCAAAAACACTTCTTAGCAGAAAGAACAGTGCAGGAGGAATTACAATACCAAACTTTAGACTCTATTACAGAGCTATAATTATCAAAACAGCTTGGTACTGTCACAAGAACAGGCCTGAAGACCAATGGAATAGAACTGAGCAACCAGATATTAACCCAGAGACCTATGGCCACCTAATCTTTGACAAGGGAGCAAAAAAAAATAGAATGGAAGAAATACAGCCTCTTCAACAAGTGGCGCTGGCAGAACTGGTTAAGCACCTGCAGAAAACTAAAGTTGGATCCTTCTTTGTCACCTTGCACTAGAATTAACTCCAACTGGATCAAAGACATTGAGGTAAAAGAAGACACACTGAAAACTATACAAGAAGGAATAAGAGATACACTAGGCCTCCTTGGCACAGGTCAAAACTTTCTCAATAATGTCCAAGAAACACAACAAATCAGAGAAAGTTTGGATAAGTGGGACTGCATTAAACTGCAGAGCTTCTGTATGGCAAAGGGCATAGCTAGTAAATTAATTAGGAAGCCTACAGAATGGGAGAAGATCTTCACTAACCATACAACCGACAAAGGCCTCATATCTAAACAATAATCTCCAAAGTAAGAACTATCCCATTAAAAGATGGTCCAAATACTTAGAGTCTCTTTTCTGAAGAAGAAATAAAAATGGCCTATAGACACATGAAGAAATTCTCGACATCTGTGGTCATAATAGAAATGCAAATCAAAAGAACTCTAAGATTCCACCTCACTCCAGTTAGAATGATCAGGATGAAGAACTCTAATAACAACAGATGCTGGAGGGGATATGGCCAAGAAGGATCACTACTACACTGTTGGTGGGAATGCAAACTCGTTCAACCACTGTGGAAAGCAATATGGCAGTTCCTCAAAAGTCTAAACATAGAGCTCCCCTATGACCCAGCAATTCCACTAGTTGGCATTACCCAATGGTCCAGAAACAAGGGCATACTAAATCCCCTAGCACAATAATGTTCATTGGAGCACTATTTACCATAGTAAAGATATGGACCAACCCTATTGTCCATCAATTGATCAACAAGGTGTGGTATTTATAAACAATGTAATTCTATCCTGATGTCAGAAAGAACAACATTGCCCCATTTGTAAGGAAATGGAAAGATTTAGAAAAATCATATTAAGTGAAGTAAGCCAGACTCAAAGGAACTTAGGCTCAATGGTTCCCCTCATTTGTCATAATCAGTAGAAACCTTGAGCTCTCCTAGCAGAGATTTACAATAGAACAAAATCTAGATTCATAAGGCCAAATAGTTTGACACTAAATGTAAAGGCCTCCAGGATAAGTAAACAAAATCCATATAATGAGTGACTCTTGTCCTCAGTGCACTGTTATCTCTTGTCACTTTTGTCATCCCTTTATTATCTAATATTGTTACAATATTTCACCTTGTGATCTGATATATTTTATATGTGCTTAATTGGTTATTTGAAATTGGATATTGAAGGGGGAAATCAAGTTGTGCGTGGGGAGGGTGGGGGGAAATCCGTACCATGTCATGAGAAAGAGTATCAATGTTTGTGAAGTTATGCACCTTCTATCTGTTGAATATAATGTAACCCTTCCATTAATCACAATAAAAAAAAGAAAAAGCTGGAAGTTGTGCTCTGCCTCAAGTGGTATAGTTTTAGTCTTGCAAAAGACCAAGGACAATACTCAGGCCCTTTCTGCACCACTGTATGTCATAAGTTTCTTTTGTATATTCATTAGAGAAAGAGTATATAATTACAGATTCACCTAGTATTGCTTAAATTTTAGGTACTTGTATATACATGTAGAAACATATATATACAATAAAAGAAATGTTTAAAGGAAGAAGTTATATAATAGTATCATATATCACACTAGCACACTTTATAGGTTAAAAGTCTGATCTGTAAGCCAGGCATTGTGGCTCATACCTGTAATCCTAGCTACTCTGGAGACTGAGATCTGGGTTTTGCGTTTCAAAGCCAACCTGGGCACTAAAATCCGGGAGGGCACTAGAGGGGTAGGGCGGCAACATCGACCTGAAGAGCTCAGGGACAACACGTAGGCCCAGAGTTCAAGTCCTATGACCCAAAATAAATTAATATTATTTATGCACTATGAAATTACCCAATTTACTTATGAGGAACTTGTATGCTCCCAGCTATAAAATGAGAGATATTAATACATCTGACTGCATACTGAAGGTCTGTGAATTCTATTATATGCATACCATATTAATTAACTTGCACATCCACTGATGTTTTTAACTTTTATTTATTTATTTATTTTTGGCGTTGTACTTTTTTATTTTTTATTGTAATTAATAAAAGGGTTACATGATATTTGCCAGATAGAAGGTGCATTAATTCACATACATTGATGCCCTTTCACATGGCTTGGTCCCCATTACCCTCCCCTTCACCCTCCCATCTTGGTTTTCCCTCCTTCCCTATCCAATTTCAAATAAACAAATACAAATAAATCCAATATATCAGATAACAAAGTGAGATACTGTAACAATATGAGATAACCAGAGGACAGCAAAAGAGATGAGAGATAACATAGTACATTAAGGACAATAATCATTCATCGTATAGCTTTTGTTTCAATATCCTGGAGGTCTTTTCAACTAGCTTCATACTATATGTCCTTATGTATCAAGGTTTTGCTCTATTGCAAATCTCTGCTAGGAGAGCCCAAGGTTTCTACTGATTAAGACAAATGAGGGAAACCATTGAGGCTAAGTTCCTTTGAGTCTGGCTTACTTCACTTAATATGATCTTTTCTAAGACTTTCCATTTCCTAACAAATGGGTCGATGTCATTTTTTTCTGACAGCAGCACAGAATTTCATTGTGTACAAATACCACAACTTGTTGATCCACTCATCAACTGAGGGACATCTAGGTTGGTTCCATATTTTTGCTATCGTGAATAATGCTGCAATGAACATTGTTGTGGTAGTGGATTTACTATGCCCTAGTTTCTGGATGGTTGGGTAAATGCCAAGTAGTGGAATTGCTGGGTCATTGGGGAGCTCTATGTTTAGTCTTTTGAGACACTGCCATACTGTTTTCCATAGTGGTTGAACGAGTTTGCACTCCCACCAACAGTGTAGTAGGGATCCCTCCTGGCCACATCCCCTCCAGCATCTGTTGTCATTAGTTTTCTTGATCCTGGCCATTCTAACTGGAGTGAGGTGGAATCTTAGCGTTGTTTTGATTTGCATTTCTTTTATGACCAGAGATGTTGAGCATTTCTTCATGTGTCTATAGGCCATTTTTGTTTCTTCTTCAGAGAAGACTCTCTTTAAGTCTTTGGCCCATTTTTTAATGGGATGGTTGTTACTTTGGGGATTAGTTTTGGATTGATTCAATTTTTTGAGCTGTTGATATGTTTTAGATATGAGGCCTTTGTCTGTTGTTTGGTTGGTGAAGATCTTCTCCCACTCTGTAGGCTTCCTAATTAATTTACCAGCTACGTCCTTTGCCATACAAAAGCTTTGCAGTTTAATGCAGTCCCACTTATCCAGCCTTTCTCTTATTTGCTGTGATTCTTGGTCCTTATGTTTTTAACTTTTAAGAACAGAAACTTAAATAAAAGTTACATAATCATGAAAATATTCTCAATTTTAGCTTCAATGCAAAGCTTATATATATTTTTCTGGATATCACATCACTAGATACATTGAGTTTCATATATCTTGAAGAGTTTAATCAATAATATTTTCCTCATTTTGTTAAACAACTATGAACCTATGCTGGGTTATTAGAAATTCACGTAATTAAGAATATAATTAATGTGTTTTAACTTGATTCCATTGCTAACATCTTGTAACCCAGTAACTTAATGCACATTCCTTGCATAAATGTAATGAGTACAGACTTATGTAAACTGAAATTACATAACATTTGTTTACTGGAATGTAAGGTAGCCATTAGGCAAACCAATATAATGTAGAGAGTGTTGAAAGATCTAAAGTTTAGACCTGGGAATAAGCTGGTATCAGCAAAATGCAGAGATTCTCTAATAAGAAAATACTTTAAAACTTTTTAAAGAATACCTGAGCTTCCAAGTCATCATTTCTAGACAGAACAGACCATCAAACACAAACACAATAGTTCAATGAAAATCATTTTGGGCCATAAACTTATTATTTATGTTTGTATTTAATAACAGTCCAGTGCAGGAAAAAAAGAAAGTCAGGACACTGAGCAGAAAAGAATAACTACATTGGGCCATTTACATAGTTTTGTAATATAATTTCATTATAATGAATAATGTTTCTAGAAATTGCAGTTTTACTTAGAAATCCTAAAGTTAGTTCAGTAGAAGCAGCTTTTCTTTTAATAAATTAAAAGAGGAACTTTTTTATAGACTTCAAAGGCACTTATAAAGATATACACTGACAAAGGAAAGCAGAGACCTTTGAGATGGAAAATCTCTGTGTGAGAGGAGTCTCATTTCTCTTTCCTAGTTTTTGTTTTTTTGTTTTTTGGCAAGTACAAGAAAGATTAGTGGAGTACACTCTGGGGTACTCCCTGGTCGGGACCTGAGAGGTTGCACCAGGTCTGGTTACTGCAGGGATTTTATGGTTGGGGTAAAAGTGGAACTTTTATTCAATAGAAATTCTTACCCGGGCCACTTCCCGATCTCTTTCCAAGTTTTATATCAATTTATTAATTAACTTTTCATTGAAAGTGTAGAGATAGATTGAAACATTGAAGACATATTTTCTACAAAAGTCTTTAGGGGTTTTACTCAATATTATTAATTGGATAGTATCTGTCTTGTTTTCTCTTATAATTTATCCTTGTTTTGAATTAGTGCAGTCCATACAATGAAGATCACCCCGCTTTAGCTTATCACTTCTTTTAGGTCAGGAAGACAGAAGAATCACTTGTCAATTCAATCTAATCACTGCTTTCCAGTTAACTATGCCATATGCCTTCTCTTTGTGCTTAAGAGTATTGAGATATGAGAGTGATAATGGATCTCACTTGATTTCACACTTAGAACACAGATTGGCAGGTTTCCAATATCCTCTAAAATAAATATTTTGAAATTGGTGTTATGAAATCATTCTTAGAACGTAGAACAAGATATTAAGCCTCTGAAAATCAAGTTTGTGATTAAAATAATTTCTCATGATTTGAATACTAAACTGTCCCTTTGAAATGAAATTGAGTATGCAATAAGCTTTGTTACTGTCACTAATATGAAGTATTTTGTTCTTTCTTTATGAAGAGAATATTACTAGAACATTAATGGCCATGAAACTACAGCACATAAGATGGAAGTTTTTACAGTACTCTGGTGCAGAAGGGCAAGGACATATGAAAGATGAATTCTGCTTCCAGACAAAAATAGAGATGGGAAGAATTGCTTTACTGTTAATTTTTCCTCTCTATATCAATCCCTACAAAAGTAAACATTTTAGCCTGGCATGGCATGGTAGCTCATGCCTGTAATCCAAGTCACACAGAAGGTTGAAATCTAAGGATCAATGACCAAAGTCAGCCCGGGAAGTAAAGACACTTATCTCCAATTAACCATTAGAAAACCGAAGTGGTGCTGTGGCTCAAGAGATAAGGAGAGAGCCTTGAGCTGAAGAGCTGAGGGACAATGCCCAGGTCCAGTGTTCAAGCCCCATGACAGACCAAAAAGAAAAGAAAGAAAGAAAATTAAAGATTTTACCTAAATAAAGCATCATTACTTCAGGCTAGACTCAGAAAATGCACAGCATTGAAATATAGAAAATTACTTAGTAATAACTGTTGTAAAAAGAAGAGATTATTTGGTGCTAATATAGTGTATTTTGGGATGCAACAATTATTCTATTTACTTATTTATAGGTTGTCGATATATTAGTTGTTTGTACATTTTCCTTTTTTTCATTTTAATGTATAGAGTGGTTACAGTTACATTTGCCAGAGAGAAGGTGCATTATTTTCACACATTGATACCTCTTTTCATATTTTTGTCCCCATTTCCCTCCCCCTACTCCCTCCCCTCATTTTCCCTCCTGTTACAAATAAACAAATAAACACACACACACACACATATGTGTGTGTGTGTGTGTGTATAAAATATACCAGGTGACAAAGTCAGATACTGCAACAATATAAGATTAACCATAGCGCAATACAAGAGAAGAGAAAAAAACATAGTACATTAAGAACATCACTCACTCATAAACTTTTGTTTCCATGTCCTGTAGGTCTATTAATTTGGCCTCATCCTATATGGCCATATGGATCTAGAGTTTGAGCTATTGTAATCCTCTGCTAGGAGAGTCCTAGGTTTGTATTAATTATTATAAATGAGGGAAAACAAGTGAGCCTATGTTCCTTTGAGTCAGGCTTACTACACTTAATATGATGTTTTCCAAGTCTTTCCATTTCCTTACAAATGGGGCAATGTAATTCTTTCTAACGGCAGCACAGAATTGCATTTTGTGTAAATATCACATCTTCTTAATCCAATCATCTCCTGAGGGACATCTGGATTGGTTACATATCTTTGCTAAGGTAAATAGTGCTGCAATGATAATCATTGTGCTAGCGAATTTAGTATGTTCTTTCTGGATTATTCGGTAAATGCCAAGTAGTGGAATTGCTGGGTCATTAGGGAGTTCTATGTTTAGTCTTTTGAGGGACTGCCATACTGTTTTCCATAGTGGTTGGACGAATTTGCACTCCTACCAACAGTGTAGTAGTGATCCCTCCTGGCCACATCTCCTCCTGCATCTGTTATTATTAGTTTTCTTAATCCTGGCCATTCTAACTGGAATGAGGTGGAATCTTAGATTGGTTTTGATTTGCATTTCTTTTATGGCCAGAGATGTCGAGCATTTCTTCATGTGTCTATAGGCCATTCTTATTTCTTCTTCAGAGAAGACTCCCTTTAGGTCTTTGGCCCATCTTTTAATGGGATGATTGTTTCTTTGGAGATTAATTTGGGAGTGATTCAATTTTTGAGCTTTTAATATATTTTAGATATGAGGCCTTTATCCATAGTATGATTAGTGAAGATCTTCTCCCACTCTGTAGGCTTTCTAGTTAATTTGCTAGCTATGTCCTTTGCCATACAAGACTCCAGTTTAATGCAGTCCCACTTATCCAGACTTTCTCTGATTTGTTGTGTTTCTGGGTCCTTATGAAGAAAGTTGCGACCTGTGCCAAGGAGACCTAGTGTGCCTCCTATTCCTTCTTATAAAATTTTCTCTGTATCTTCTTTTACCTCAAGGTCTTTGATCCTTTTGGAGTTAATCCTAGTGCAGGGTTACAAAGAAGGATCAAACTTTAGCTTTCTATAGGTGCTTAACCATTTCTGCCAGCACCACTTGTTGAAGAGTCTGTCTTTCCTTCATTCTGTTTTTTTTTTTAGTTTGCCATCGGTCTGTGGGTTGATTTTTGGGTCTTCAGTTCTATTCCATTGGTCCTCAGGCCTGTTCCTGTGCCTGTACCAAGCTGTGCTAGTTACTATAGCTCTGTAATAGAGTCTAAAGTTTGGTATTGAAATTCCTCGTTTGTACACTTTCTATAAATTTTATTTCAAAGTCATTTCTTTCTCTTTGGAATGGAAAAGTCCTTGACTTTCTTGGACCACAGCTCATGTCACAGGAATAAAGCAATACCAAGGACAATGGCAAGCCTAAAAGGGGACATTAATAAATATAATTTTCTGTACCTTTAGTTTTGTATATAATTATATTCAGCAGGTTGCAGTAGCTCACATTTGTAATCCTAGATACTCAAGAGCCTGAGATGTGAGGATTGTGGTTTAAAACCAGGCCATGCAGAAATATCTTTAAGACTTTTATCTCCAATTAACCACCAGAAAAATGGAAGTGGAACTGTGGCTCAAGGGGTAGGGCAGTAGCCTTGATTTGAAGAGCTAAAAGACAGCACCTAGGTATAGAGTTCAAGTCTCAAGACAGCCATAAAAAGGAATATTCAAGTAGGGGAAGGAAAATATAACCCCAGAAACAGCAAGTCAAAAGACTAACGCAACAAGGACACTTCCTTATTACTAGGTTGGATATCAACCTTTTGCCTTAGGAGGGGAGGAGAATAGGGAGGGATACTTGGGGGAAATTAAGGATGGGGTAACATTATTTAAAAGCAAATGTACTTGTTATTGTTATATTATTTAAGTAACTATAATCCCTCTATTCATCATGCTTTCAACAAACATTTTTAAAAGTACATGTTTAAAAAAAAGGATAGAGGAGACTCAAATAAACAAGATTAGAGATGCCACTGGAACAACCACAACCGATATACAAACCATCATAAACAATTACTTCTAGGGCATATATTCAATGAAATATGAAAATTTAGTAGATGAATTTTTAAATATATAGAAGTTGCCCAAATTCAACGAAGAAGAGATAAATCAAGTGAATAAACCAATTTTGTACAATGAGATGGTGGAAGTATCATAAGCCTGCCAATTAGGAAATGTCCAGGCCCAGATGGTTTCACTGTGGAATTCTATAAGACTTAAACATTTAGAATTAATACCTATACTTTTTTATTAAAGAATTTATTAACATTGATTTCTAAATCATACTTCAAATGACATATTTAACAAAAATATTTAAGAAGGGAATCTCTATATACAATCACTGGCACTTAGATTTTAGAACATAATTACAATTAGGCTGAGGGTTTGTTTGTCATAGATACATATTAATCGATGTAATAAAACACTATGTCTATAGAGTCATACATTTTTATGTCTACATAGTTGTGTTTATATTTCCAATACCATGTCCATAGCATTGGGTATGCAAATATTGAGTCCTTGAATACATATACTTTTGAAACTCATTTTAGAAATAGAAGCAGAGGAGCCATCCCAAACTCATTCTATGAAGACAATATCATACTCATCCCATCCAGGGAACGATCCAACATAAAAAGAGAATTATAAACCAGTCTCTCTTTAAGGAGATGCAAAGCTCCTCAATAAAATATTAGCTAACAGAATCCAAAACAAATATTAAAAAGTTACACACTATGGTCTATGGCCATACCACTCTGAACGCACCCGATCTCGTCTAAAAAATTACACACTATGATCAAGGAGGCTTCATACCACAGATGCAAAGCAGGTTTAACATTCGCAAATCAATTAATGGAATTAACCATATTATTAGAACTAAGGTTACGAATCATATGATTATTTCTCTGGATGCAGAGAGGGCATTTGACAAAATACAGCACCTATTCATGTTGAAAGCACTAGAGAAAATAGGAATACAAGGTTCATTCTTTAAAATAATTAAAGGTTGGGCCAGGAGTTTGGCCTAGTTGTAGAGTGCTTGCCTAGTATGCACGAAGACCTGAGTTCAATTCCTCGGTACCACATATACATAAAAAAAGCTAGAAATGGTGCTGTGGCTTAAGTGGAGAGCTCTAGCCTTGAGAAAGCCCAAGGACAGTGCTCAGGCCCTGAGTTCAAGGCCCAGGACCAATCAAAAATATAATTGAAGGCATATATGACAGACCAGTAGTTGGTATTATACTAAATGGAGAAAAACTAAAACCATTTACCATAAATCAGTAACAAGTCAATCTCACTTTCTCTACTTTTCTTCAATATAGTGATGGAACCTTTAGCCAGAGCAATAATGCAAAAGAAGTACATCAAAGGGAAAGAGGAATTTAAACTATGATTATTTGCAGGTGACATGATTTTATACCTGAATGACCAAATAAATTCCACTCCCAAACTCTTAGAAATAATAAACCACTTTGGCAAAATGGCAGGATACAAAATCAGCCTTCAAATTTGGTAGCATTTCTCTCTGTCAACAATACACAAATGGAAGGAGAAATCACGAAAACAATCCCATTTAAAATATCCCCTTGAAAGAATAAACTATTTTGTAATTAATCTAACCAAGGATGTAAAGGAATTATTTAATGAAAGTATAAAATCCTAAAGAAAGAAATTAAAGTGGGTACTAGGAAATGGAAAGACATCCCATGCTCATGGATAGGGAGAACCACCATAGTGAAAATGACCATACTGCCAAAATTGATATACAATTTCAATGAAATCCCCATCAAATCCCAAAGATATTCTTTAATGAAACAGAGGGTGTAATCCAAAGGTTCATATGGAACAACAAAAGACCTAGAATATCCAAACCAATTTTAGGCAAAAGGAGCAATGCAGGTGGTATTAAAATACTAGACTTCAAACTCAACTATAGAGCCATAAAAAATAGCATGGTACAGGTGCAAAAATAGAGCAGAATGTCAATGGAACAGAATAGAAGATCCAGAAACCACATACTTATCGTCAACTTATATTCAACAAAGGAGCCAGAAACATACAGTGGAATAAACAGTCTCTTCAATTATTGGTATTAGGAAAATCTGGCGGCCACATGTAGAAACTTAAAAGTAGATCCAGCCTGTCACCATGCACAAGTATTGACTCAAATTGGATCAAAGACCTCAATATCAGATTTGAAACCCTGAAACTGCTACATGATAGAGTAAAAGAGACACTGGAACTCATAGGCACGGGCAGAAAATTCCTGAACAGAGTCCCAGGGTCACAACAGATTGGAGGGAGAGTCCACAAAAGGGACTACCTAAAAATAAAAAGTTTCTGCACAGATAAAGACGTAGCTACTAATGTAGAAAGACAGCCAACCAACTGGGAAAAGATATTTACCAGAAATACATCAGACAAAGGCTTATTATCCAGGGAACTTAACAAAATGCCCCTCCCAAATGCAATAGACCAATCACTAAATGGGCAAGTGAAATGAAGAAATAATTTTCAAAGGAAGAGGTAAAAATGGCAAAGAAACATATGAGAAAATGCTCACCATCCATGATCATGAAGGAAATGCAAATAAAAGCAACCCTGAAATAGCACCTTATACCAAATAGAATGGCCAATATTCTGAATACAAACAACCACAATATATGCTGGAGCGGATGTGGAGAAAGAGGAACTCTACTGCTCTGTTGGTTGGAATATAAACTAGTACATCCTCTCTGGCAGGCAGTTTGGAGGTTTCTGAAAAAACTGAAAAGACACAACCATACCACTACTAGGCATCTACCCTGAGAATCATAACCCAGGATATGATAAGGAAACCTGCACAGCCATGTTCATTGCTGCACTATTCACACTAGCCAAGCAATGGAAACAACCCAGATTCCCCACTACAGATGAATGGATGCAAACATGTCAAGCATGCTATATTTGGAATTCTACATAGCCACCAGCCAAGATAAAATAATGGCTTGCACTGGAAGTGGATGAAACTAGAACAAATCATGTTGCGTGAGATAAGCTATGACCAAATGAACAAAAGGTGCATGGTCTCCTTGATATGTGGATATTTACTCTAAACAGTACAAAACTGATGACTCAGTATTTGAGTAATCAAGGTCATTGACATGAATTTCGAGATATAAGTATATCTACATACACAGATAAGTCTATGATAGGATTTATATTCTATAGTCATATATTGATATCAAGATTGATACGTATTTATGACATAGAAAGACGTAGCTAATTTTAATTATATTCTTAAATTTATGTGCCAATGATTATATATAGAGATATTTTTGCTAAATACTTCTTTTTAGAATATGACATTTGAAATATGATGTAAAAACTCTGTTAATAAAACTCTGTTAATAAAAAAATTTAATAAAAAATACATTTAACAAGATTTAAAGTTCAGGTAAGAAATGTAAAAAAAAAGGAATGTACTCACTGCATAACGAATGTAACTACAACCTCTCTATACATCACCCTGATAATGATGAAGATATATTCTATTTACAATCTGAATTATTAAATGGGAACTCCATTATACTACTACTTAAATGTAAAAATGAAATTATAATTTTCAAGCAAATTGTTTCTAAAATTATAGCATATTACTGTCATCATTCATCTGCTCATCTTTTCTGGCTTTTTTTTTTATCAAATATTAGATTTCTTACTTTTTTGTCCTACCATTAACTTTCCTATTAAATTTTAAGACTGTTTCTGTTAAAGACTGGATAGCCTCCATGAATTCAGCTATTCAGGATTCTCCATTAGGTATAGTCCATCATCTTATCAAATGAACCAGAGATAGGTAGATTCCTTTTATCCTAGTGGTAAATTGGTAAAAGACACAGAAAGGAGAAAGGAGAGAAATGACAATGCAGTAAAGTGCAGTGAGAAACAAAGTGCTTATTAATAAGACATACTGTGAAGCTTGCATCATTCATGTTATCCTGTAATGATGCCATTTCTCTATTTCTTTGGATACTATGATGAGAGAGTTTTTCTCTCTCATTCTGTCAGTTCAGTTTTATACTCTTTTAATCACTCTGTCCAAGGCAAATTGGAATGATTTATTTGATTGATAAACAACTGGCAGACTTGGCTCACCTTCACCTTTCTTTTCTTACTTTTCTTTTTTGTCAGTCCTGTACCTTGAGCTTAGGGCCTGAGCGCTATCCTTGGGCTTTGTCAAGGTTAGAACTCTACCACTTGAGCTACAGCAGTATATTTGGCTTTTTTCTATGTATGTGGTACTGTGGAATCGAAACTGAGCCTTCATACATGCTAGACAAGCACTCTACCACTAGGCTAAACTCCCATCCCCTCACCTCCATCTTTTTTTTTTATTTGAGAAATAGTCATGCTTGTAGGAAGCCATATTTTTCTGTGCCCCTTTAGGGAAAATGGCTTTCCTGGCTTAATGCTATTGCTATGAATCAGTGAGAGTTAAAGTGTCTCATTAAAGGGTTTGTTATTAATAAGTCTACCTATTAACAGAGCTGAAGTTCCACTTGTCACATTATCCTTAATCATTAATAAAAGTGATATATTGGTCATTTACTTCTTTTTCCTTTGTTCTATTCTTAAATATGTTTAAAATTAAGCAAGGAACCAACCTGAGATCTTGAAAGTATTCAAGGATATTCCCTTACGATTAAAAAATTAACACATTTTTGTCTGTCATTGCAATCATTAGTCAATTAAAAATAAAGTGAAGAAGAAATTTCAACTTTAACATAAGTATCTGGAAATATAATAGGAAAAATACCATCTCTTATAAACATCTTACAATGGGAAGAAATGATTGTTTCAGCACTCTGTTCACTCTACAACTATTTGAAATTTGACTCTCACTGAAATTTCACGTATTTTTCAGAGATAGATTGGAATGTAATATGGAGACATTTGATTCAAAATATGTCATTAATTAATATTTTTATATTTCCTTTACATAAAAAGTAAATCTATTTTAATATTGTGGAAGATACTTGTTTTTTTTAGTTGGTGGTGGGGCTTGAACTCTGGGCCTGGGCACTGTCCCTACCCCTGAGCCACAGCGCCACTTCCAGTTTTCTGGTGGTTAGTTGGAGATAAGAGTTTGAAAGCAGTGTGGCAGTGCCTCAAAAGGCTAAACATAGAACTCCCCTATGACCCAGCAATTCCACTACTTGGCATTTACCCAACCACCCAGATACAAGGACATACTAAACCCACTAGCACAACAATGTTCATTGCAGCACTATTCACCATAGCAAAGATATGGAACCAACCTAGATGTCCCTCAGTTGATGAGTGGATCAACAAGTTGTGGTATTTGTACACAATGGAATTCTATGCTGCTGTCAGAAAGAATGACATCGCCCCATTTGTTAGGAAATGGAAAGACTTAGAAAAAATCATATTAAGTGAAGTAAGCCAGACTCAAAGGAACTTAGCCTCAATGGTTTCCTTCATTTGTCATAATCAGTAGAAACCTTGAGCTCTACTAGCAGAGATTTGCAATAGACCAAAATCTTGATACATAAGGACATATAATGTGAAGCTAATTGAAAGGACCTCCAGGATACTGAAACAAAAGCCATATAATGAATGATTGTTGTCCTTAATGTACTATGTTGTCTCTCATCTCCTTTGTTGTCCCTTGGTTATCTCATATTGGTATAGTATCTCACTTTGTTATCTGATATATTGAATTTATTTGTATTTGGATATTTGAAATTTGATAGGGCAGGGGGGAAAACCAAGATGGGTGGGGGGTGTGGGGGGGGGAGGGAAACGGGTACCAAGACATGTGAAAGGGTATCAATGTATGTGAATTAATGCACCTTCTATCTGGCAAATCTCATATAACCCTTTTACTAATTACAATAAAAAAAAGACAAAGAAAAAGTCAATAACAGGAAAACAGTTGGCAAGATTGTCATTTTCACAATTATTGCTTCGTTCCTCTCACTGCTGGCGTAAAGCAAGGCAGTTGATTTATGAGGGTTGATTTTATACCTGCTACCCTTCCAAAGTTTTGAATCAGCTCAAGGAGTTTGGGAGTAGAGTCTATAGGATTCTTTAAATACAGAATCGTGTCATCTGCAAAGAGGGATAGTTTTATTTCCTCTTTCCCTACTTGGATCCCCTTTATGCTTGCTTCTTGCCTTATTGCACTGGCTAGGAATTCTAGTACTATGTTAAAGAGTAGTGGAGAGAGTGGGCATCCTTGTCTCGTTCCTGATTTTAGAGGGAATGGCTTTAGATTTTCACCATTAAGTGTAATACTAGCAGTAGGTTTCTCATACACAGCCTTTATTACATTGAGGTATGTTCCATGGATTCCTAGTTTCTCCAGAGCTTTTAACATAAAGGGGTGTTGGATCTTGTCAAATGCCTTTTCCTCGTCTATTGAGACAATCATGTGATTTTTGTCCTTGCTCCTGTTGATGTGTTGAATTATATTAATTGATTTGCGTATGTTGAACCAGCTTTGCCTCCCTGTGATGAATCCAGTTTGATCATAGTGTATAATTTTTTTGATGAGTTGCTGTAGACGGTTGGCCAGTATTTTGTTGAGAAGTTTTGCATCGATGTTCATCAAAGATATAGGTCTATAGTTCTCTTTCTTTGATGAATCTCTGTCTGGTTTGGGGATGAGGGTTATACTGGCTTCATAGAATGAGTTTGGTAAGGAACCTTCATTTTCAATTTCGTTGAAGAGCTTGAGGAGTATTGGTGTGAGCTCTGCTTTGAAGACCTTATAGAATTCAGCTGTGAATCCATCTGGCCCTGGGCTTTTCTTAGGTAGAAGTTCTCTAATTGCCATTTCTATTTCAGAGCTTGAAATAGGCCTGTTGAGTTGGCTTAGTTCTTCTTGGTTCAGTGTGGGTATGTTAATATTGGCTAGGAATTTATCCATTTCATCTAGATTCTCAAATTTGTTTGCATAAAGGTTTGAGAAGTATTCCCTCATGATATTCTGGATCTTGGTAATTTCTGTCATGATATTACCATTTTCATCTGCGATTTTGTTTATTTCGATATGCTCTCTTCTTTTTTTGGTAAGATTTGCTAAGCGCTTGTCAATTTTGTTAATTCTTTCAAAGAACCAACTCCTTGTTTTGTTGATATTTCTATAGTTTTTTTTGGATTCCAAACCATTTATTTCTGCTTTGATTTTAATTATTTGTTTTCTTCTACTGGGATTAGGGTTGGTTTCTTGCTCTTTTTCCAGGAGCTTCAGGTGGGACATTAACTTGTTGGTTTGCAATTTTTCCAACTTGTTGTTGTAGGCACTCAGCGCTATAAATTTTCCTCTCAGTACTGCCTTTTCTGTGTCCCAAAGGAGTTGGTATTTTGTGTATTCCTTACTGTTAAATTTCATATACTGTTGGATTTCTGTTCTGATCTCTTCGATGACCCATTGGTGATTCAACAATGTGTTGTTCAGTCTCCATGAGTTACAGGGTTTTCGTTGGTGGAGATGTGTGTTCAGTTCCAGTTTGATGCCTTTGTGGTCTGAGAGTGTGCATGGAATAATTTCTGTGTTTCTGAATCTGTCCAGCTTTGTTTTATGGCCTAAGATGTGATCTATTTTGGAAAATGTTCCATGTGTTGCTGAGAAAAATGTATATTGTGTTGTTGCTGATTGGAATATTCTGCAGATGTCTGTAAGATCTAGTTGGTCTATATAGTTGTTCAGTTCTAAGATTTCTCTGTTGAGTTTCTGCCTTGTTGATCTGTCCATAGGTGAGAGTGGTGTGTTAAAGACACCGACACTCACTGTATTTTGATCTATGTATGGTTTCAGTGTAAGTAAAGTTTGCTTGATGAAGTTTGGAGCTCCGGGATTGGGTGTGTAAATATTTAGGATCGTTATGTCTTCCTGGAGGAAAGATCCCTTTAGTAGTATGTAGTAACCTTCTTTGTCATTTCTTACTAATTTTGGTTTGAAGTCTATTTTATCTGATATGAGGATGGCAACTCCAGCCTGTTTATGGGGGCCGTTAGCTTGATAGAGTTTATTCCAACCTCTCACTTTCAAAAGATGCTTGTTTTTTTGGGTAAGATGTGTCTCTTGAAGACAGCAGAACGATGGCTCTTGCTTTTTGATCCAACTAGACAGCCTATGCCGTTTAATTGGAGAGTTGAGTCCATTGATATTGAGAGTTAGGATTGAGAGATATTTATTAGGTCCTACCATTTTTAAAAGCTTTTATTTGGTCCTGTGTCTTGACAGTTCTTTTAGTCCTTAGGTGGTATGCTGTTTAGGTGCCATTTCTTTCCCTATATTGCCTATATTTTGGTTTTCTATGTATAGAACCTCTTTGAGAACTCTCTGTAGTTTTGGTTTTGTTGCTACATATTCTTGCAGCTTTTCCCTGGAATGGAGTGTTTTTATTGTTCCCTCAGTTATGAATGAGAGCTTAGCTGGGTAGAGTATTCTTGGTTGGTAGTTATTTGACTTAAGGGCATGACATATATGCTTCCAGTCACTTCTTGCTTGCATGGTCTCTGATGAGAAGTCTGGGGTTATTCTGATTGGTTTTCCTTTATAGGTTACTGAACCCTTTTCCCTGACTGCCTTTAGGATCCTTTTTTTGGTTTCTATTGATCCAGTTCAGATTACGATGTGGCGGTGAGATGTTCTTTTTTGGTCAGGTCTGTTTGGGGTTGTAAAAGCTTCTTGTATCTGGATGGGTCTGCCCTTCTGGATATTTGGGAAATTCTCTGAGATGATTGCCTGAATTATATTTCCAATACCATTGACCTCTTTCTCTACGCCCTCCCAAATACCCATTAGCCTTAAATTAGGTTTCCTAATTGTATCTTGGACCTCCTGAAGCGCTCTCTCATTTTTCCTAGATTTGGATTGACTCATTTTCGGTTCTCTCTATAATAACTAAATGATCTTCATCCCCAGAAATTCTCTCCTCTGCATTGTCTAACCTACTATCAAAGTTATCTACTTTATTTTTCATCTCCCTTGCTTCTAATTGCTCATTTTTGATGTCTTGCATCTCTTGTTTTAGATCATGTATGGATTTCTTTAGCTCCTTGATTTCCATTTGAGTGGTTAGCTCAGTAACTTTATTTTCTTTGAACATTTGCTGGAGTGCGGTCACCTTTTTATTTGTGGATTCTATGAATTCATCCATCTTTCTTTGAAAAACCTTTATTATGGTCTCCTTTATGGCTTCTGCTTTTTCACTTATCACCTTGTTTATGGTTTTCTCTTGTTCAGCTATGGCTTCCTCACTTATCACTTTCTTTATATTTTTACATTTTTCATTAATGATGTTTATCAATTGCATTTGTAAAGCACTTGGAAGACTCTCCTCTAGGTTTGCCAGTGACTGTTCCATTGGCTGTTTACATTGGGTGGGGAGGTGGGGGATGATGTTTCTTGATTTGACATTTTTCTTGAGTTTCTTGTTCTGCCCATTTGAAAATAGGAGCAAGATCAATACTAAATACGATTATAGTTTTTCAGATATAACCAACCTAAACCTCTGTAGCTGGTAGACTCTAGATGTTCACAAGTTTTGATTGGTGTTATCACTCTTTCTTTTTGTGCAGTTACCGACCAGTCTAATAATCCACTGATAAGCGATTTATACCCAAAACAATAAGCCTCTCAATCCAATCTCTATTGTCTTTAAGTCCCTCTGAGCCTAGAGAATAATTAAACACCTAGATATACAGTGTTGCTCAACAGCAATCAAGTGTAGATCCAAGCAGTATAAGGGTTGAAAGACGAGCAGAGGTCCAGAGATAGAAAAATAGAATGAGAGAGGTCAGGGGGTAAGTAGGTAGCATATTTGAGTACAAAGTTTGGAAAGTATTAGAATAAAACTTATGTGTTGCTGCGTGACTAGATCTTAGCCCAACCAGTGGCCTCACAGTGGACCATGGGATGGATCTGCGAGCTTCCGTCTGGGCGCGGTTGGCGGATGTTTTCCTGTGCTGCTTCCAGGGGTCGGCCCCAAGCCAAGGGTCTGGGGATTGAGAGTTTCAGGGGCTCTCAGCAGGACCAGCAGGAGACCCCTCTGTTCCCAGGGGCGGGGCCCAGCTGGGGATGTGGGCTCCAAGGACGGAGACGCGCCTTTTTCGTTCTCAGAAGGTGAGCTTGGCTGCTGGTGGGCCCCTCATATCCCTGCTGTGTTTCCACTGCTTTGTCAGAGTCTGTGACTGTGGGCGGCCCCTCGGTGGTGTCTTGCTCAGGATTCCCAGCTGGAGGATGCCCCGCTCAAGAATTGAGGGGGGGCAGATGCTGGCTCCTATTTACCTGCACCCTGTACCCACTTTTGTAAGGAAGGGTCCCAAAGCGCTCCACTCTCCAGATGCAGGGGCCTGGGAGAGGAGCCTGGTGGGCGGGTGGGAGCTGGGACAGCTCCGCCTCCCCTGGTGGGGTGCTGAGTCTTAGGGTCCGCCCGCTCTTCAGTCTCCAGTCAGAGGGCTGGTGGTTGAGCAGGTTGGGCAGGTGGGAGTTGGGATAGCACCGCCTCCCTTGGTGGGGTGCTGGATCTTATGGGTAGCCCGCCTGTCAATCTCCAGTCAATGGCCTGAGGGAGGGGGCTGTTGAGGGAAGGGACAGGATTCTAAATTCCTTGCCCCCCTGCTCCCGCCAGTCTTTCTCGGGCGGGGTGTTGGGGTCTGAGTTAAGTTCTATTGCTTGGCACCCGCTCCGCTTTCCCGATGTGTTTGGGGACGCGCTGTATTACTCACGCCTCTGCGTCCGTCTGCAGGTGCTCCACGGTGGTGGGGAGTCTTTCACTCCCCTTGGGTCTCCCCTGCCGCCTGTGTTCTGCTTCTGGGTTCCGCTGCCTGCTGTTCTGGTTCCGCGTCTTGGTTCCGCTGCTTCCGCCGTTAGCTGTCCCGGTTCTGTGCTGGTTTCTGCAGCCGTTGGGCTCCCAGCGTGGCACCCTCCACTGCCGCCGCTTTTCGTGGATTAGAGCCAGAGCCCGCAGCCTCTTTCCAAACGTGGAGTCGGCACCCGCTCAAGCCGCTTTTCGCGGCTTGGTCTGGCGCCAGCTGCCGTTTTCTGCGGCTTTCTGCCCTTTCCGTGGCTTTCAGTGGCTTTCGGGGCTTGGATCCAGTGGCGAGAGGTGGGGGAGGGGTCCTCGTGTTCCGAATTCTTTGAGAAAGTTGGATGTGAGCTTTATCTGGATTTCTTTTCCGGTTTGAGTCCTTCTCCGTTGCTTTTTGAGTTTGTTGTTGTGGATTTCTTAAGGTAGTTTGCTCGTGGGACTCCCTGGTTCTCTTTTTGTCAGAGAGAGCTAGGCTGCTTCCCTATTGTCTAGGCGCCATCTTCCTTCCTCTTCAAGCATGCATATTTTTCTATGTAGGTCTGCATATAAAGATGACAGATAATGTGCTTGGAAATGATTTATTGATAGCACTTATGAAAGTCAGAGTTAGCAATGATTGACAAAACTGTTCACTTTTTTCTCGGCATTGTAAACATATAATATATTCAGGTGATTTTCAAAACGAGGCTTTTTTTCTTGGAAAAATAACATTCTTTTGCAGCATCATAAATTTCTGTCTTTTTTTGCACCAACTATACGTAGCCTTCTAATGCTTCATCTTACTTTTTAATGTCAAAGTTATCCTTCTGAAAAGTCACACAATCAGGTCAAATATATTGCCTAATAAAAAAAAATTTTCACCTCAATGAGCACTGGAACAAAGAAAAGAAGCTTTTAAAAACCATTCATACAACATATAGCCTGGGTCTTCTAATCTGGATACACAGAGTATTAAGGATTCAAAATCTCTTTTAAAAGATCAAATAGTGGGCCAGGAGTTTGGCCTAGTGGTAGAGTGCTTGCCTAGAATGCACAAAGACCCATGCACAAAGACCCAGGCTCAAATCCTTCATACCACATATATAGAAAAAGCTGGAATTCTTGGTGTGGCTAAAGTGGTAGAGCATGGCCTTGAGAAATCTCAAAGACAGTGCTCAGGCCCTGAGTTCAAACATTAGGACTGGCAGAAAACAATCAAATAGTTTTTTTGTAGAAGACCATGAAAAGAGTATGAAGCATTTAATATCATGAAGCCCAGAATCAGAGTGCACTAAGTATGTTACTGAACTTTTATAACCTTCAATTGTTTCATCTATAAAATGGGTAGAGTTATTACACTTACTGTCTTTCATGAGCCTTATTAACTCTGCCCTATCCTACAGATCCCAGTACAAAAAAAGAAGTCTGGATTTCACCCACAAAATGAAAATTGCAAATGTTAGCTAAAGAAAATGTTTATTATTCACCCATATTCCCAGCCAACTGAGCAGTAAACATTTTCTGTAGAAGACAGAGATAAAAACGTCAAATTTATTATGAAGTTCAATCTGAGACAGTGGTTTAGTATACACTTCTGCAATTGTAAAACAGCCCACCTGAGAGTAAATTTGGGTCTGCAAAGATACCAATTACCCAGCTGTTGCTGGTACGATATGAGGAAGGATGGGCAATACTTAAAAGATTGAGATTCTTGGTCCCCTAACACAATTTTTCAGCAATAGCTATAGCTAACCCTCCATTGAGATAGCTCAACATACCTCGGTAGAGAAGAATAAGACGTGGGGTAAGAAGTCTAGAGCTTTAATCTTTCCTCAGGGAAACCAATAAGGAAATCAAGGAATAAGCAATTTTTCTAATATCGCTAAAGTTGAGATTTTACTCCGTGACTGATGCATTAAAAATGACAGATTGAGGCTACAATTAATCCATAGCTTTCTTTGAAAAAAATACTGATAAAGGTTGTGTGAATAGAAGCTTAATAATGTCTTCTTGTTCAAAATATAACACTTTCTATGGCCCATGCAGGCATGGTTTTGAGATAGATTTTCTTTTCAAATCAGTGCAACTAACATAAGTGCTTATCATCTGAACACTTTACGTGTTTGTATTTCATGATTAATCCATTTCCCCTAGAGAGCTATATTTTAGAAATGGATTCTTTTTTTTCTTTCAGAAGCATATATGATCAGACCCATGGGGATAGGGAGAACAAACAGGGCAAAGAGCAGCATAACAAACCTGTGAATGCATATAAAGCCCTTTTGTATACGATGGCAGATGCAAATGGATATATCTGTACAAATAAGTAAAAATTGAACTCAATAGGGTTCAATGAATGGCAGTTTTATTACATGAAAAGAGAAAGCAATTTTATCCAATTTGTGCAGTTTTTAAAAGAAATTACATGACTTTGACAATTATACACAAAATTGGATTTTGACATCAGAACAGAAATGATAATGGAAGTACATTAATTCTATAATGCTGATAGTTACTATATCAGACACCATGCAAAGAATTTTAGATATGTTATATTACTTAATTCTTCAAAAAACCTTATTATATATAAACTACTACCTTCCAATATACACAGAAAACTGTCGAATTGTTTAAGTAGCTTACCTAAAATTTTTAGTCTAAGTGATATATTGGTAAGTCACTGAAGTCCTCACTTAAATATCTCTAACCTGTATTAGCCAGCTTTCCTTTACTATGACCAAATGCCTAAGATAATCAATTTATGCCCTGTCATGGTTTCAAAAATTTCATATAGGGCCTGGAGTTGGGCCTAGTGGTAGAGTGCTTGCCTAGTATTCACAAAGACCCAGGTTCAATTCCTCAGTACCACTTTCATTAAAAAAAATCAGAAAATGGTGCTGTGGCTCAAGTGGTAGAGCTCTAGCCTTGAGACAGCCCAAAGACAGGGGTAATGCCCTGAGTTCAAGTCCCAGGCCTGGCAAAAATGTTTCATTTAATGATCAATTTGTCCTATTCCTCTGAGCTTGTGATGGAAGCTCATTCACATCATTGCAGGCAGGAAACAAGGGAAGAGTAAAGGACTAGGATGGGAACATCCCCTTCAAGGAATTAACTTAGTGATCTAACTTAATCCAATTAGTCTTAACTCTTAAAAGTTCCACTCCCTCCCAATAATATCTCAGGCTCAGAATCAAATATTTAACATATTGGCCTTTGCAGAACGTTTACCCAATCTATTACAAACCACTATGAGCTAATTATGAACTACATAAAAATAAAATTCTTTTTTTTATTTTTATTTTAAATTTTTTTATTGTAATTAGTAAAAGGGTTACATGATATTTGCCAGATAGAAGGTGCATTAATTCACATACATTGATACCCTTTCACATGTCTTGGTACCCATTTCCCTCCCCCCCCACAACCCCCACCCGTCTTGGTTTCCCCCCCTTCCCTATCAAATTTCAAATATCCAAATACAAATAAATTCAATATATCAGATAACAAAGTGAGATACTATACCAATATGAGATAACCAAGGGACAGCAAAGGAGATGAGAGACAACATAGTACATTAAGGACAACAATCATTCATTATATGGCTTTTGTTTCAATATCCTGGAGGTCCTTTCAATTAGCTTCACATTATATGGCCTTATGTATCAAGATTTTGCTCTATTGCAAATCTCTGCTAGTAGAGCCCAAGGTTTCTACTGGTTATGACGAATGAGGGAAACCATTGAGCCTAAGTTCCTTTGAGTCTGGCTTACTTCACTTAATATGATTTTTTCTAAGTCTTTCCATTTCCTAACAAATGGGGCGATGTCATTCTTTCTGACAGCAGCATAGAATTGCATTGTGTACAAATACCACAACTTGTTGATCCACTCATCAGCTGAGGAACATCTAGGTTGGTTCCATATCTTTGCTATGGTGAATAGTGCTGCAATGAACATTGTTGTGCTAGTGGGTTTAGTATGTCCTTGTTTCTGGATGGTTGGGTAAACGCCAACTAGTGGAATTGCTGGGTCATAGGGGAGTTCTATGTTTAGCCTTTTGAGGCACTGCCACACTGCTTTCCATAGTAGTTGAATGACTTTGCACTCCCACCAACAGTGTAGTAGTGATCCCTCCTGGCCACATCCCCTCCAGCATCTGTTATCATTCATTTTCCTGATCCTGGCCATTCTAACTGGAGTGAGGTGGAATCTTAGAGTTGTTTTGATTTGCATTTCTTTTATGACCAGAGATGTTGAGCATTTCTTCATGTGTCTATAGGCCATTTTTGTTTCTTCTTCAGAGAAGACTCTCTTTAAGTCTTTGGCCCATTTTTTAATGGGATGCATTAGGAATTGAAGGGGCTTTTTTTAAAATAATAGGAAAATATACAAATCTTATGGTTAGAAGCATGGCTCAGTTGGTAGAGTGTAAGTTAATGAGCAAAACTGCCAAGTACTGAGTTTGAGTTCTAGTCTTCGACAAAAGTAATAAGGAAATTACTTTACTTTTGTTTCTGTTATTTTTAATTCATGCAGAAAACATAATATTGAATATACTAAAGTTATAAGGAAATATTTTTTTAATTTGTCAACTCTATCATTTTAACTCAGAGCTTCACACTTGCTGAGATGATGGTCTATTATTTGAGTCATGTTTGCAGCCTGACTCTTGTCTTTTCTTTTTTCTTTATTTTGTCAGTCCCAGGCCTTAAAACTCAGGGTATAAGCACTGACTTTAGGCTTTTTCAAGGCTGGAGCTCTACCACTTGGGCCACAGCACCATTTCCAGTCTTTTTCTATGCATGTGGTACCAAGGAATCAAACCTAGGTCTTCGTGCCTAGGCAAGCACTCTATCACTAGGCCAAATTTCTGTCTTTGTTGTTGTTGTTGTTTTTTAAGATGAAGTCTTGCAGACTTTTATGACTGGGCTGGCTTTGAAGTTATGTATGACTTTTTAGCCTGATGCCTAACTAGGATTATTGTTGTGATCCATTGCCATCCAGCTCATGATGTTATGATGCATGCATGTATTGTATGTTTATATCATTTTAAAACATTATGTTTATATCACTACCCTGTGCTGGCTTCAAGAATCATGTTAACTAGTCTCAACAACAGAAAGTATAGAAATGAAGGTAGTTTTGAATACTGGGCATTAGATCTGAATGCTAGAAATATAGCAGATAAAAAGAATGGAACAGACAAATCGGGAGATAATATATGAATATTCACCTGAGATTCATCTGTTACTGAAATATAACTGCAACTTTTTACAGTTGTAACTCTCTAAGACAAAGCTGCTGTGATAGTTCAGTTTCCCATATTTGTTCATATTTATAAGTATTAGTTTATGAATGATATTTTTAATACTGTAATTTTAACATGAAATTCAAATTTTAATTTTGAATATTATTTAAGGGGTACTGTAGGATACAGGGGTTTTCTATTAATACATAGGTTATAATGTTAATGAGCTCATTCTTTTGGTAGATGCTAATAGCTCTATTGCCATGGGACATTTATTCTTTTAATTTAATGTAAATTCAAATTTTATGATGTTTGCTTCTCCAAGAATATATAATCCTTTTATACTATTGAAAAGATTCACAATTATGCAAATTATTATATCCAAGTAGACACGCGGCAATTAACTGCAAAAGACAGGCTGTTATTGTAAGAATTGTATTTGTGCTGAATAGAATTGGACTTTTCTTAAAATAAACTATTAATAAAATTTAGGTGATACAGATTTTAAAAGCAAGCAGTTCTTTGAGACAAATTTATACTCTTGCCATAATAGTTTTACATTTTATATTTATAGATTTATTTTACTCTAGTATGCTTTAGCTCCTGCTTTCTAAAATATGACTACTTCAAAAAGTAAGAAATACATATGTCAAAAAATCTCCATCAGGTTTATATAACATTAACCTGACTACTAACTCTCATTATTAAGAAACTGGATAGTCCAAAGAGAATAAAACTGCTGAGCTAACCACTCAAATGCAAATCAAGGAGTTAAAGAAATCAATACATGATCTAAAACAAGAGATACAAGGCATCAAAAATGAGCAATTAGAAGCAAGGGAGATGAAGAATAAAGTAGAAAGCTTTGATAGCAGGTTAGACAATGCAGAAGAGAGAATTTCCAGGGTTGAAGAAAATTTAGTTGCTATAGAGAAAGAACAGAAAATGGGTAAATTCAAATCTAGGTAATACGAGAAAATGCTACAGGAGGTCCAAGGTAAAATTAGGAAGCCAAATTTAAGGATAATTGGTATTGAGGAGGGTCTGAAGAAAGAAGTCAATGGTATTGGAAATATACTTCAGGGAATCATCTCAGAGAACCTCCAAAATATCCAGAAGGGCAGGCCAATCCAGATACAAGAAGCTTTTAGAACCCCAAATAGACCTGACCAGAGAAGGACCTCCCACTGCCACATTATAATCTGAACTGGATCAATAGAGACCAAAGAAAGGATCCTAAAAGCAGCCAGGGGGAAGAGAAAAATCACCTATAAAGGCAAAGCAATCAGAATATTCCCAGATTTCTCAGCAGAGACCATGCAAGCAAGAAGAGATTGGAAGCATATATGTCATGCCGTGAATTCAAATAACTACCAACCAAGAATACTTTACCCAGCTAAGCTCCATTCATAACTGAGGGAACAATAAAAATATTCCATTCCAGGGAAAAGCTTCAACATTATGTAGCAACCAAACAAACATTACAGAAAATTCTCAAAGATGTTCTACACATAGAAAACAACACAAATGAATACAGAGAAAGTAATGGCACCTAACACTCATAACATCTAAGGACCACAAGAACTGTCAAGACACAGGCCCTAATGAAAGCTTTTAAAAATGGCAGGAATTAATAAATATTTATCAATCCTGACTCTCAATATCAATGGACTTAACTCTCCAATTAAATGACATAGACTGTCTAGTTGGATCAAAAAGCAAGATCCATCGTTCTGCTGTTTTCAAGAAACATATCTTACCCCAAAAGACAATCATTTTTTGAAAGTGAGAGGTTGGAATAAACTTCATCAAGCTAATGGCCCCCATAAACAGGCTGGAGTTGCCATCCTCATATAAGATAAAATAGACTTCAAACTAAAATTAGTGAGAAAAAAAAGAAGGTTACTACATACTACTAAAGGGATCTTTCCTCCAGGAGGACATAACCATCCTAGGTATCTACACACCAAATCACGGAGCTCCGAACTTCATCAAGCAAACTTTACTTTCACTGATACCATGCATGGATGAAAACACAGTGATTGTTGGTGATTTTAACACACCAGTCTCCCCTATGGACAGATCAACCAGGCAAAAACTAAACATGAAACCTTAGAATTGAAAAACTGTATAGACCAACTAGATCTAACAGACATCTGCAGATTATTCCAACCATAAACAACACAATATACATTTTTTTCAGCAGCACATGCAACATTTTCCAAAATAGACCACATTTTAGGGCATAAAACAACGCTGGACAGATTGAGAAACACTGAAATTATTCCCTACACTCTCTCAGACCACAAGGGCATCAAATTGGAATTGAACAGAAATCTCCACCAATGAAAACTCTGTAACTCATGGAGATTGAACAACACATTGTTGAATCACCAATAGGTCATCGAAGAGATCAGAGCAGAAATCCAACAGTTTATGAAATATAACAAAAAGGAGCACACAAAATACCACCTCCTTTGGGACACGGCAAGGCAGTACTCAGAGGAAAATTTATAGCTCTGAGTGCCTACAATAACAAATTGCAAAAATCTCAAACCAACAATTTAATGTGTCACCTTAAGCTCCTGGAAAAAGGGCAACAAGCCAACCATAATCCCAGTAGAAGAAAGTAAATTATTAAAAATCAAAGCAGAATTAAATGAATTGGAGTCCAAAGAGTACTATAGAAAGAATCAACAAAACAAGGAGTTGGTTCTTTGAAAAAATTAACAAAATTGACAAACTCTTAGGAAATTTTAGCAAAAAAAGAAGGGAGCATACCGAAATAAACAAAATCACAGAAGAAAATGGTAATATCATGACAGAAATGACCAATATCCAGAGCATCAAGAGGAATACTTCTCAATCCTTTACGCCAACAAATTTGAGAATCTAGAAGAAATGGATGAATTCCTAGTCAATATTAACATGTCCAAACTGAACCAAGAAAAACTGACCCAATCAAACAGGCCTATTTCAAGTACTGAAATAGAAATGGCAATAAGAGACATTCCACCTGAGAAAAGCCCAGGGCCAGATGGATTCAGAGCTGAATTTTATAAGGTCTTCAAAGCAGAGCTCACACCAGTACTCCTCAAGCTCTTCAACGAAATTGAAAATGAAGGATCTTTACCAAACACATTCTATCAAGCCAGTATTACCCTCATCCCCAAACCAGACAGAGATTCATGAAAGAAAGAGAATTACAGACCCATTTCTTTGATGAACATCAATGCAAAAAATTTCTCAACAAAATACTGGCCAACCATCTACAACAACTCATCAAAAAATTATACATTATGATCAAACAGTATTCATCACAGGGAGGAAAATCTGGTTCAACATACACAAATCAATTAAGATAATTCAACACATCAACAGGAGCAGGGACAAAAATCACATGATTGTCTCAATAGATGCAGAAATAGATGCAGGCATTTGACAAGATCCAACTCCCCTTTATGTTAAAAGCTCTGGAGAAACTAGGAATCCGTGGAACATTCCTCAGTAGAATAAAGGCTGTGTATGACAAACCCACAGCTAGTAATATACTTAATGGTGAAAAGCTAAAGGCTTTCCCTCTAAAATCAGGGATGAGACAAGGATGCCCACCCACTCTACTCCTCTTTAACATAGTATTAGAATTCCTAGCCAGTGCAATAAGGCAAGAAGCAAGCTAAAGGGGATCCAAATAGGGAAAGAGGAAGTAAAACTATTCCTCTTTGCAGATGACATGATTCTGTATTTAAAGAATCCTATAGACTCTACTCCCAAGCTCCTTGAGCTGATTCAAAACTTTGGAAGAGTAGCAGGCTATAAAATTAACACTCAAAAATCAACTGCCTTCCTCTATGCCAACAGTGAGAGGAATGAGGCAACAATCAGGAAAGCAAGTCCTTTTGCAATAGCCTCAAAGAAAATAAAATACCTAGGAATTACCTTAACTAAGAATGTAAAGGACCTTTTTGATTTAAACTTTAAAACCCTGAAAAAGGAAATTAAAGCAGAACTGAGGAAATGGAAAAACCTCCCATGCTCCTGGATTGGAAGAATCAACATAGTGAAAATGACAATCTTGCCAAGGGCTATCTACAAATTCAATGCAATACTCATCACTATCCCAATGTCATTCTTTAAAAAAAAATAGAAGAAGCAATCCAAAATTTCATATGGAATAATAAAAGACCCCATATAGCAAAAACACTTCTTAGCAGAAAGAACAGTGCAGGAGGAATTTCAATACCAAACTTTACACTGTATTACAGAGCTATAATTATGAAAACAGCTGCAGTTACCGTTCATTAGGGCCCAACCAGACTTTGAATTGACATAGCATATTACTTGAACACATGTATTAGTTTAGAGTATGAGAAGCATGGGTTCAAATTTTATCATGTCTATATTAATTATGAAACACTGGGCAAATCACTTAACATCTTTGAATCTAGTGTTTCTATAGACATTAAAGTTTAGTAATCCAAAGATTTTAATAGTAGACAACTAACTGACTTAATCTAAGTTGAATGGTATCAATGTAAGGCACACACTAGGTACTCAACATAACAATTGCTATTATTATTTTGACCTACCTTCCTGAGTAGTGGATGTTCTGGAAAGCAGTCTAAAGAAGGCACCTTTTCCATATCTTTGCTATGGTGAATAGTGCTGCAATGAACATTGTTGTGCTAGTGGATTTAGTATGTCCTTGTTTCTGGATGGTTGGGTAAATGCCAAGTAGTGGAATTGCTGGGTCAAAGGGGAGTTCTATGTTTAGCCTTTTGAGGCACTGCCACACTGCTTTCCATAGTGGTTGAATGAGTTTGCACTCCCACCAACAGTGTAGTAGTGATCCCTCCTGGCCACATCCCCTCCAGCATCTGTTGTCATTCGTTTTCCTGATCCTGGCCATTCTAACTGGAGTGAGGTGGAATCTTAGAGTTGTTTTGATTTGCATTTCTTTTATGACCAGAGATGTTGAGCATTTCTTCATGTGTCTATAGGCCATTTTTGTTTCTTCTTCAGAGAAGACTCTCTTTAAGTCTTTGGCCCATTTTTTAATGGGATGGTTGTTACTTTGGAGGTTAGTTTTGGAGTGATTCAATTTTTTGAGTTGTTGATATATTTTAGATATGAGGCCTTTGTCCGTTGTTTGGTTGGTGAAGATCTTCTCCCACTCTGTAGGCTTCCTGATTAGTTTACTAGCTATGTCCTTTGCCATACAAAAGCTCTGCAGTTTAATGCAGTCCCACTTATCCAGCCTTTCTCTAATTTGTTGTGATTCTTGGTCCTTATTAAGAAAGTTTCGACCTGTGCCAAGGAGGCCTAGTGTATCTCCTATTCCTTCCTGTAAAGTTTTCAGTGTGTCAGCTTTTACCTCCAGGTCTTTGATCCATTTGGAGTTAATTCTAGTGCAAGGTGACAACGAAGGATCCAGCTTTAGTTTTCTGCAGGTGCTTAACCAGTTCTGCCAGTTGATGAGTGGATCAACAAGTTGTGGTATTTGTACACAATGCAATTCTATGCTGCTGTCAGAAAGAATGACATCACCCCATTTGTTAGGAAATGGAAAGACTTAGAAAAAGTCATATTAAGTGAAGTAAGCCAGACTCAAAGGAACTTAGGCTCAATGGTTTCCCTCATTCGTCATAATCAGTAGAAACCTTGGGCTCTACTAGCAGAGATCTGCAATAGAGCAAAATCTTGATACATAAGGACATATAATGTGAAGCTAATTGAAAGGACCTCCAGGATATTGAAACAAAAGCCATATAATGAATAATTGTTGTCCTTAATGTACTATGTTGTCTCTCATCTCCTTTGCTATCCCTTGGTTATCTCATATTGGTATAGTATCTCACTTTGTTATGTGATATATTGAATTTATTTGTATTTGGATATTTGAAATTTGATAGGGAAGGGGGGAAAACTAAGATGGGAGAGGGGTGGGGGGGGAGGGTAGTGGGTCCCAAGACATGTGAAAGGGTATCAATGTATGCGAATTAATGCACCTTCTATCTGGCAAATATCATGTAACCCTTTTACTAATTACAATAAAAAATTTAAAAAAGGTACCTTTTAATAACAGGTTTCTCTGAAGAAAATAGAGATAGATTAAAGCATCAAAGTTCTCATTGCAACTGAATTTCTTATTTAATCAATTTACTTACATTTTACAAAATGATTTCTTGTATTTGTATGATGAAGATACTTTTCACACTCGATATCAAGTCACTCCAAAAGGGGGAAAATATGACTGTATATATTGGTTAGAATAAGTCCTTCTTAAGGCACTGACCAGCACATTTGAAACTAGCAATTACATTCTCATCTCACCTAGGTAGTTTACAAGAAAGAATTGCAGAACTAGGCACATATGGTGGTAATTTCCACTGCAGGCTTCATTTTTAAATTGAGAACTCTCAGGTGTCCATGCAATCCCAACTTGAAAGAAGCCAGTAAAAAAATTCAACCTCACTTATTATCTTGGGATCACTGGATTTGGATTCTAATTTAAAACATAAAAAACAAATAGGTTGAAGAATCAAGACATTTAAAAGTCAGCATCAAAATTCCAAATCACCAGAACTATCACCACCAACAACACAATCAGTTCTCAATTATGCATATAAATCCCAGTTAACTCCAATTAGTCTTAGGAGCTCAGCAAATAATATAACAGAGTTGTGATCATCCATGCGACCAGTGACTGTAGAATAAATAGAATTAAGCACATCAGGAGAAAAACCACTGAATATTTTTCCCTTATTCTTGCTTGCCATATTTTATATCTTGCTGCCTGTGTTATTGGGCTAGAAAGTCCTTGAGAAACTTTCTGTCTGTAGGCAAAACATTTATGCCTTTTATTGTCCTCTTATATAAATGGAGGGAGCAACATTTCTCAGCTTCTTCCTCATCTTGATGATTTGTGATCATAGGAAGAGAATAAAACAGATAAAGAGAACATCACTCCTCTAAGGTGTTATTCATTAGTACCATTTCTGATGGTGGGTACATGTATGAGAAAATGAAGAAAATGAGCAGTAAGAGTCTGAAAGAGAAATGAATGGGTGATCAGTAGAATGTGAGATGAGAAATAAAGCACACAGGGAAGTGGGGCTGGAGAAATTTAGGAATAGAATCATTTGAAATATTTCCTCTTCTACTTTTATTCTTTGTGGATCCCTGTTGGAGCTCTAACTTTAAAATTGAACACTTATTTAGATTTTTCCAAATTGTTAATAAATTATTCATATCGAAACCAGTTAGATCGTCAAGCCCTGTGAGCTTCCCTAGACAATTGCTATTGCAGCAACATCCTCCTGACTGATCAAAGAAAATCAACAGAAGTACTCCAGGTCTTCTACTCATATCCATGAGCCTACCTTGCTATGTGCTTTTTAACAAGACCAATTCATTAATCGAGAAAACAGTTAATGGTGCTGGATTAGCTACTTGAGAAACCATCTGTGCCTTCTATACGGAAGCAGCTGAGAATGACTGCTTGGAGGCCTGTATCATTTTCCTTCAGTATAGGCTAACTTCAAACTGTGATCCCTCTGCCTAATAAGTAGCTAAGACAAGCATGAAGCACCAGATTCAATGCTTCTCTCTTCTCTTAACCAACATTAATTGCTTTAACAAACAACAAATGAATTTGGGAAGAATGGATCATTGTGTTGAATCACCTGTGAACTCAGTTCAGCTCTATCTCCCTAGGTCTTTTTCAATTTATTTCAAAAGCATTTCATAAATTTTAGCACATAGAGCATCCACATGTTTTGTTGAGTTCCTACCTGAGGTTTGCTATTATCTTTGAATTAACTGCAAATGTATTGTGTTTCAGCTGTGACTTCCAATGTTGATAGTATGCAATCATTCAAATGAGTTCTGTGGGTTAGTATTATAGCTTTTGATATAATACAACAAGTTGAACTCCTTTTTGCACTCAAAGTGGTGGTATTGTTTTAGTGTGTATGTAAAGTTTGATTTCTTCGAATTATCTTGTCTTCAAGAATACAAAAAAATTGTACCTTCCTTTTTTCTGTATGTTATTTATTCTGCGTTTTCTTTATTTCATGGTACTAAATTGTGGCACTACTGTGCTAAATAACATCAATTACATCCTTGGTTTTGTTCCTGATATCAAATGCTAAGCATTAATTCCTTATTAAGTATGATAGTATATATATATATATATATATATATATACACACACACACACACACATATATGGCATTTTGTTGGCATCCTTTGTCATTTTGAAAAAGTAATTTCCATTGTTATTTACCCTTAGCCTTGGAAGGGTATTTGATTTTAATAGAACCTCATGTGATTTTTTAGATGACTACATAGTTTCTGCTCTGTAATATTGATATGATATATTACATTAATTGTTTTTGTTATACCGAACTATATGTATCAGCCTGTGAAAAATCCCACCTGCCAATGTAACAGTTCTTTTTTTCAGTTATGTTGGCTAAAGCTTCCTATTACTTTGTCGTGAATTTGGGCATCTAAATCTTGTTATCTATCTATCTATCTATCTATCTATCTATCTATCTATCTATCTATCTATCTATCTATCTCTATTTATCTATCCTATTTGGTTTTGTTATTGGCATTGCAATAGCTTCATAGGATGGACTGGAAAATGTTTCATCTTTATCTTTTCCTTTAAGAGACTCTCTAAAATTGGTGCCATTACTTCTTCACTTGTTTGGTAGAATAATTCAGGGAAATTTTCTGGGCCTGAAAATTTTGTGGGGCTGAAGGAGTGAGAATCTTAATTATAAAATCAATTTATTCAGTGGTTACAGTATTATTTCAGTGATCTATTTCATCTTAATTTCCTTTAAAGATGATCTATCCATTTTATTTATTAAATTATAATTTATTTTTTAATTATAAAATGTGTGCATATATGTATATATTTGTCATATAATATTTCCAGACAGGAATTTCCAAGTTAAACTAGTGTTAGTCTTCCATAGTGTCATGCAGGCACTCACTTTCTGGGTTTGCAGCTTTCATTCATGGATCTCACAGATTAAAAAATATGGAAAAGGGCTGGGCATTTGGCCTAGTGGTAAAGTGCTTGCCTCGCATGCACGAAGACCCGAGTTTGAATCCTCCACACTACATATGTAGAAAAAGTTGGAAGTGGTGCTGTAGCTCAAGTGGTAGACCTCTAACCTTGAGGAAAGCCCAAGGACAGTTCTCAGGCCCTGACTTCAAGCCCCAGGTCTGGCCAAAAAATAATAAGAAGAAGAATAAAGAATATGGAAAAGAATTTTGCTGTATGTTTATATTCAAACCAGTAACATTGTCTCACTGTGTATGAGAGTGTTCCATGGATCAGACACAGAGAATCTTTCAGGGTGTAGTATACATGAGTGTTAAGAATTCGACCTAAGAACCAGTGGTGGATCATGAGTGTTAAGAATTCGAGCTAAGAACCAGTGGTGGATCAACCCTTTGTGTGTGCCTTAGTATTGCTATTTAATGGCTTGTGTCTTTCTCTCAGGTATTCTCTTTTTTTGGGGGGGTGGTCATGGGGGTAGAACTCTGCATGGGCGCTGTCCCTGAGCTCTTCAGATCAAGGCTACCACCCTACCTTTGAGCCAAACCCTACTTCCTGTTTTCTAGATGTTACAGTGTGTTACAGTTTTCTAAAAAGATATGTACTCATTACTTATATAACTGTATCCCCTATTTATCACTTTTACAATAAATAATAAAAAGATATTTAACTTTTTCAGTGCTGAGGACTGAATATACATGCTAGGTAAGTACTACAAAAAGAAGCATTACTCAAGCCTTCCATATAGGTAGCTACTATAAATATATTCTTTGTAGTGGAAATTTTTCAGAGGGTAGTATATAGTTAACTCCTACATTTTCTAACTTTGCATTCACTCTGCACCTTTTGTTTACCTCCGTATTCTATCCAGTAGTCCGTACAAGTACTAATAGTTACCTTTGAAATATCAATTAATTTTTTCCTACTCCCTTCCCAAATATGTGTTTTTGCATTATGATTATGTTCTTATGGTCAATATAGCCATCCTGAATGTTTTCAATAAAGCTATCGATTTAGTATGACTCTATCTGGTTATCTGTTTTGTGAGTGATTTGGGGAGGAGGCAAAAAGGTGCAACAAAGGATGAAATGTCCAGTGGTCCTAACTTGACACTACTTTGAAAATGAATTATACAGCTTTTCTTCAAAAAGAAAATTACTTCTTACCTGACCTATGTAACTGTAACCCCTCTTACATCACCTTTAAAATAAATAACTATATATACATTAACAAAATCATATAGTATTTAATCATTTACGTATGGCATTTTTTTAATTGAGCAAGGATTTTTCCCACATTAGCCTTATATTCCTGATCTTGATTTACCAAGGGTTTAACATGTATGCTGCCATCCTCAGCTTTAGCTTCTTTACATTTACATGCTTGTAACTTCATGCTTGTCATTTGGTTATTGATAAGTGGTTAATTTTATTACTGAGCAGTATTAAATTATATCAGGTATTCAATTATATCAGAGTTGGTCTAGCTATTCAGCTGTTGTTGGTCAACTAAGGCATCTCTAGTCTTTTTTTTTTTTCGGTGACGATGGGGATTGGACTCTAGGCCTGGTCACTGTCCCTGAGCTCTTCAACTCAAGGTTACCACTGTACACCAGGGCCTGGGCATTGTCTCTGAGCTTTTTAGGTCAAGGCTACCAGGAGTATCCCTTGAACCTCAGCACCACTTAAGATTTTCTAGTGGTAAATTGGAGATAAGAGTCTCAAGGTCTTTAGTGCCTGGGTAGGCTTTGAACTGCTATCCAAAGATCTCAGGCTCCTGAATAGCTAGGATTACAGGCATGAGCCACTGTGTCCGACTCTAGTCTTTGACTACTAAAAATAAGTTTGATGTTAACAAAAGAATTTCAGTCTACTCTGCCCTTTTAGTTTTCCTAATTGCCTATGATCATCTTTTGATCTGTCTATAATCAAATGTTGATATTCGATGTGATTTTATCTACAGAAAACACAGTTATTCTTACTCTATAAATCCATATTGTTTTTCATCTACCTTTAACATTTCAAGTCCTATATTATAGTGACCACTTTTAAATCTCTGCTTTCCCTTGTAAAGTCAGTACACCCGTCCAAATTCATGTCAAGTGTTAACCAATCTAGGAAATCTTACCTATGTTACCAAGTTGATCAGAGGCCCTTTTTCTCTTTTGTAAAATAACTTGTTCATGTCTATGGTGTTTTTACTATATTTTTTATAAAATAAAAAATAAATGTTTTTCCTACTAGACTCTGAACTCTTTGATGCTAGACCTGACCAGCAGATAATAGTATGATAAAGAAATGACCATGCAATGATATCATATTTATTATTTTAATATTAAAAAATTAAATATTTCAATAACACCATGGGACAAGGCATGAGTAAAACTAACATATTTAAATCAAGGATGTCTCTCCTACACTCCATTTTTTTCATATATTTTTATTGTAATTAATAGAAGGGTTACATTACATTAGCCAGATGGAAGGTGCATTAATTCACATACATTGATACACTTTTTCATGTCTTGGTCCCCATTTCCCTCAGCCAACTCCCACCCTCATCTTGTTTTTCCCCTTTTCCTATCCAATTTCAAATAACCAAATACACATATATCCAAAACATACAAATTTTCCCAGGGCTATCTTTTGTTTTTTGGTGGGTCGTGGGTCTTGAACCCTGCCTGGGTGCTATCCTTGAGCTTTTCAGCTGAAGGCTACCACCCTACCCTTGAGCCAAACCCCACTTTCCCGTTTTCTAGAGGTTAATTGGAGATAAGTGTCTCAGGTCCTTTTATGATTGGGCTGGCTCTGAATCTTGATCATCAGATCTCAGTCTCCAGAGTAGCTAGGACTACAGATGTGAGCCACCATGCCTGACTGTCCCAGGGCTGTCTTAAGGGAGTTATTGGAAAATAAATGAAAGGGGGCACATAGCATCATATAGATAACAAAAGTATAAAAGCAATAAGGTAACTAATTTTACTAACCGGCCTCAGATATCAAGAAGTACTAAGTGTCCTCAGGCATTCATTCCTGTGTTTTGACAGGATTCCTACAGAAGCTCAACCATTCACCCAGCCTAAGCAACCACACTACTAGGGCTTCTCCTGGAATCATTTATTATTCATTCATAAGTTAAATATATTATAGTTAGTCACAGAGCCCTCACAGGGATCTCATTTTCCCATTCTGAATTTAGTATCCTAGAATTACTTATTTCCGTATTGTCAGTGACTTCCACAGTACTTTCCAGTTATGAACCCTTAATGCTGTACCAGAGACTAAAGAATTTTGTGTTATTGTCCTTAGAAATTAAAGGTATAACTAATGATACCTGTCCCATTCCCAAGCTTTTTAACCTGGACATAGACTTCAGTTTCATTAATATTCATATTTATGTATTAGGAGTAGTTTTGTTCCATTCATTTCAAGATAAATTTAAACTGTATACCCCAAGCAATGTAATGAGTTTGGTCCTTTATAAGAAAATAATTTACTAAGGAATGAAATATTTCTGTTATTAAAAGAAGTTCGTGGTCAGCTTTACATCTTTTCTGTGCTCACTCAAATATTATGATCCTCAATAATATCAAAACTTCTGCTTGTTATTAGGAATATTAATGTAAATATAATATAATTCTCACAACAAGCAATCTTTCAGTTCAGTTGTACTTAATACTTCTAGGGATTGAACTCAGTGCTTCGTATTCTCATTTGTTTTTCTTCTCAAAACAAACACTGTTCCACTTGAGCCATTTCTCCATCCTTAGTTTTAACTGGTTATTTGTAGGTGGAGGCTTGAGATTTTATCTGACTATGATGACTTTGAACTGTAATCTTCTGGATTTCAGCCTCATATATAGCTGTGATTAGAAACATGAACCATCAGCTCCTGAATCCTTACTAGTTCTTGCTACCTACTTCTGCCTTTACATTTATAACATGCTGAAAAATGCAAAGAAAACTTTGAAAAAGTGGCAAATGGAATCTCACTTTGTACTAGCCCTTGATATTTTCATTTACAACAATAAGCCAGTTTTATAACAAAAATGTGTTATTTGTATTCATTTAGTTTTATAACAAGGTACAAGGACATTTTATAAAACTCAGAATAGTACATCATAAAAATAAAAACTATCAACCTTTCCTTAGTAAAACAATAAATATATTACAAGCTTGAATCTTAGCAGTGGATGCCACACACTCCATCCTTGAGTGACAGAATGGGTTAGCACTATAGCAAAAAGTTCCATTGTGTATTTGAGTTTTGGGAAGAGATGTCTTCTAATATGAACTCATTGATGCCTGCTTATGTAAGTTTTATTAAAGAATATGTCATCTAAGTAAACATTCAGTACACTTTCCAAATAGGTATGTCCATTTCAAAAATGGAAGACAGGAAGCTTGTCAGCCTTGTCAATTTATAAGCCTTGGAAGTGTAAGATGGAACCATTTAGCTGACAATTTCAGGAAAACAAAACATTGAAATCCTAAACTCTAAGAATTAGGTTTTTGTGTTGTGTGTTCACCTGAAATAGATTTACAAATGAAAGGATGACATCTTTTGATATAGTTGCCCATCCTAGTGGCTTAGTCCATCAGAGCAGACTGATGGCCATGGTGTGAGTGGAACAGTACAAAGCTTGTTTTACAATTGTATGTTAGTATCATTTTTTCACCCTTTCTTCTCTTATTCACCCATATTTTCTGTGTGTATTTATAAACCATTCAAATGGAGATGGAGAAAATACATATCTGTTGTTCAGATATAACTTTCAAGTTAGATCAAGCTGACGGCAACTTGTAGGAGTATTTGTAAATTAAGTTGTACACTAACATTTTAATTTGCTTAATAAATATTGAATAAATAATTTTGGTGTGTCAAGCACTATACTAAGAGCTTGGTATATACACACTGTCTTGATTATTATAGAAGTAGTCATTTTGTTGGGAGACATTCTTTAAACTCACAAAATACACATAATTGCATTCTTTCATAAATTTAATGCAATACAAAATTCAAGGTACTATGAGAATAATTAACATAAGATTCTAATTTGTGAAGCTAGGGAAAATGAATTTCAGGCATGTTCATGTAAACTAAAATTCGGAAAATGTTAAGAAAATGCAAAAGATAATGATCTCACAGCTGAGGAAAAAATATCACAGGTAGATGTGAAAGTCCTGCCTGGTAAAACATGTTCTACCCTTTCATTCACTTGGTACTAGTTCTGTGATTTTTTTTTCTGAATAAAGTCTATTATTGTTTTTACTTACTAAGGGCCATTTTTAACAAGATCTCGCTGGTATCATGGTTTAACTTAGAATATTTAGACAGTGCTGGCTATGGGAAGACATTATTGATAATATGGTTTCCTCTGATGGTCACATATATGCCATGGGCAGAGATATTGTTATTTATTGTGACATAAATTTTACAGAAGGGGAAACCATGGCTCAGAAAATTTTAAAAGTAACCTTACTTAAAGTAAATTTTATTTGCTACAGTGTTTATTGGTTTTCTTTATAACATTTTATTTGAACTAGAATTTAATTTCAAAGTCAAATTTTATCAAATTGTGTCTTTACATAGCAAGAACAAATAATAGTAGCATCCAGTTTATATGCCTAACAACCTACTTTTAGTTTTTGGTGGTCAAATTATATTGGTAAAGCAGTGAGTGAGTTAACATATTTTTAGAAGGTGCCAACATACTGATCAATTTCAATGCTGTTTAATCATCAGGGAATATATAGCAGAACGTCATTTACAGCGCTCCGGTATTCAAATAATATCAGCAAAATGTCAGAATTGGAACTCCCCTGCTTTTATATTCCTGAAACAACAATAAGTTTCCATTCATGTATGGACAAAGGTGGCTTGGTGCCATTTATTTTAAATCCTCCTTGAGCCCAAGATCTTAGAAAAATATTTGGAAAGTATAGCTCCTACCAGTGAGGCATTTAGTGACCATAGTCCTTAATTCATACATAGATATGGATCCACCTTCTTTCCTTAGTCCTACTAACACTTGTATCTGCTAAAAGACTCAGGAGTGGTCACTTCCCCTCATGAATCAGGGGACAAAGTATGAAAGCCATAAAATTTTACTTCTAGATTTTCTCAGCTACATGCTGAGGATAGCTGTGCATATACATGCAGGGGAGAGTGGTCCTGTATCAGGAGATAAAGAAGAGTGGTATTGAAAAGATTATGGTGTCAGAAATACTGTGGTCATCATGGTGCTAGTGGCTTACCCTGTAATCCTAGCTACTCAGGAAATAGAGATATGAGGATCATGATTTAAAGCAAGCCTGGGAAGGAAAGACTGTCAGATTCTAATCTCCAATTACTAACAATGGAAATGAAGTTGTTGCTTAAAGTGGTAGGCACTGGCCTTGAACAACAACAAAAAAAAAACCCAAGGAGAGAGCCAAAGCCCTGAGTTCAAGCCACAGGATCGAGTCAAAGAAACTCAGTGAACATAAGAGATTAGGTGAATGGTAAAGGCTAGACTAGAGCTAAGAGGAAGAGAGTAGGCCAAGAAGCTAGCCTGAGCAGAAGCTAAGGGTAGAAGTTTTTTCTTTCTTTAAGGGGTGGTAGGGTCCTTAGTGTTATGCTTGAACTCAGGGCCTGTACAATTTCTCTTAGCTTTTGGTTTTTATTAAGAGATTTAATTAGCACCGATTTTTTACATCATATTTCAAATGCTAAGTTATCAAACAAGTATTCAAGAATGGAATCTCTATGTGGAATAACTGGCACATATTTTAAATACAAAATAAAATTAAGCTGAAAGATTGTATGTCATATAAGCATATCTATATATTATATCAATATGTCTATAGAATATATATCACATCATAGATTTATATGTCTATATAGTTACATTTATATCTCCAAGTTCATATCAGTGACCTTGAGTATCTGAGTATTGAGTCATCACTCTTGTATTGTTTGGATTGAATATCCACATATAAAGGAGACCATGTGGGGCTGGGAGTTTGGCCTAGTGGTTAAAGTGCTTGCCTAGCATGCATGAAGACCTGGGTTCGATTCCTTGGTACCACATACATAGAAAAAAGCCAGAAGTGGTGCTGAGGCTCAAGTGGTAGAGCTCTAGCCTTGAGGAAGTCCAAGGACATTGCTCAGGCCCTGAGCACAAGCCCAGAACTGGCAAAAATAAATAAATAAATAAATAAATAAATAAAATAAAGGAGACCATGCGTCTTTTGTTCTTTCGGTCTTGGTTTAACTCCCTCAACATGATTTGCTCTACTTTCATCCACTTTCCAGTGAATGCCATTATTTTATCTTGTCTGGTGTCTATGTAGACCTATCTCACTGCCAAAGATAGAAACAAACTCCAAGTGAAGGGATGGAAAAGAATTTTCCACTCCAAAGCACTGTGCAAAACAGCAGAAGTAGCAATCTTAATCTCTGACAAAGACTTCTTGGTAAAATCAGTTCATAAAGATAAAGATGGCCATTGCATATTAGTAAATGGGTCAGTTCATAACAAGAATATTACAGTGGTAAACATTTACTCCCTCAACATGGGAGCACCTAAATAGGTCAAGCAAACTATCTTTGAGTTACAGGACAAGATAGACTCAAACACAGTCATAGTGGGAGACTTCAACACTCCACTCTCACCAAAAGACAGATCACCTCAGCAAAAGATAAGCAAAGAAACATCTGAATTAAGTGACACCATAGCACAACTGGGCTATGCACAAACATACTCAGAGTCTTACACCAAACAGCAAAACACTATACATTTTACTTAGCAGCCCACAGAACATACTCCAAAACAGATCATATGTTAGTTCACACAAAGAAGTTAAGCAGATATAAGAGAACTGGTATAATCCCTTGCATTGTATTTGATCACAGTGCAATCAGCATAAAGCAGCATAGTATAGTGTAAAAACCACTCAAACACATGGAAGTTGAATAACACACTGACTAAAACTTGGGTTACACAACAAATCAAAGAAGAAACTGAACAGTCCTTACAATGCAAGGACAATGAAAATACATCGCAAAGGAACTTTTGGGACATAGAAAAAGCAGACCTAAGGGGCAAATTTATTGCCCGAGGAGCCCATATTCAAAAACCATAAGGAACTCATGTAAAGAACCTCAAGAGGTAATTAAAAGCACATAGAGGAGCAAGAAAAGGTTAATGCTAAAACAACTAGAAGGACAGAAATAGCAAAAATAAACACTGAAATATCAGATATTGAAATAAAATCTACTATACATAAAATTATAAGTCTAAAAAATGGTTCTTTGATGGAGTCAGCAAAATCAACAGATCCCTTGCAAGATTAATCAAAAAAAGGAGAGGGGAGACTCAAATAAATAAGATTAGAGACATTATGGGAACAATCACTACTGACACTTAGGAAATTCAATCCATTATGAGTAAGTACTTTCAGGGCCTATATCCAAAGAGACAGGAAAATGTAGTAGAAATAGGATGATTTTTCAAATAAACATAGGCTACCCACATCGAACCAGGAAGAGATAAGTCAACTGATGAAATCTCTTTCATACAATGAGATAGCAGAAGCAATCCGAGACATGTCAACCAAACAGAGCATACATAAAGACCATTTCACTGTGGAATTCAACAAGACTCATTTATGAAGCTAAGATCATATTCACCCCTAAACCAGGGAAAGACCTAACAAGAAAAAGAGAGTTAAAGACCAGTCTCCCTAATGAACACAGATGCCAACAGAATCGAGAAACAAATAAAAAAATATACACTATGATCAAGTAGGCTTCACTCCACAGATGCAAGGCTGGTTTAAGATTCACAAATAAATAAATGTAATACATCATGTCAATAGAGGTAAGGTTAAGAATCATAATTTCTCTGGAAGCCAAGAATGTATTTGACAAAATACAGCAGTCACTCATGTTGAAAGCACTAGAGAAAATAGGAATAGGAGGTACATTCCTTAAAATAATTAAAGCCACATATGACAAACACACAGTCAGTATTCACACTAAATGGAGAAAAACTAGAACCTTAAAATGAGGAACAAGACAGGGATGCCCACTCTCTCCATTTCTCTTCAAAATAGTATTGGAAGCCTTAACCAGAGCAATTAAGGCCAGAGAAGGACATCAAGGTATCCACATAGGGAAAGAAGAAATTAAACTAGCCCTATTCACATATGACAGGATCCTATATGTTATTGACCGAATAAATTTCACTCCCAAAATCCTAGAACTAAGAAATCAATTAGGCAAAGTGGCAGGATACAAAATCAACCTTCAAAATTCAATAGGTTTTCTGTATGAAAACAACACACAAATGGAAGGAGAAATGAAGAAAAAGATCCCATTTGCAATAGCCCCTAAAGAATTAAATATATAGGAATTAACTTAACCAAAGATGTAAAGGAATTACATAATGAAAACTATAAAAGCCTAAAGAAAGAAATCAACGCTGGTACTAGGAAATGGAAAGACATCCCATGCTCATGGATCGGGAGAACCAACAGTGTGAAAGTGGCCATACTGCCAAAATTGATATACAATTTCAATGCAAAGCCCATTAAAATCCCGAAGACATTCTTCAATGAAACAGAAGGTGTAATCCAAAGCTTTATATGGAAAAACAAAAGACCTAGAATAGCCAAAACAATTCTAAGCAAAAAGAGTAATGCAGGTGGAATTACAATACCATACTTCAAATTCTACTATAGAACATAATAACAAAAACAGCATGTTATTGGCACAATGGTCTCCTTGATATGTGCATATTAGATTCAAACAGTCACAGTGACTCAATATTTGGGTACCCAAGGTTGTTGACATGGTCTTGGAGGTATAAACATAACTACATAGACATAAAAATCTACGATAGGGTATATACACTATAAACTTATGTTAGATTATATAGATTGTTATATTTCTATCACATGCAAACCTTCAGCTTAATTTTAATTATGTTCTAAAATCTATGTGTCAGTGATTACATATAGAGATTCCATTCTTGAATACTTGTTTGTTAAACACGATATTTGAAGTATGATGTATAAATCAAAGTTAATAAAATCTTTCAAAAAAGAATATTATTTATTATTATTTATTAATCTCTTACCTGAAATTAAGACAAATTTTGATGACTTGAAAATTGAGACAAAATAATTCCTTTCATTCTTTCTACTTTTGTGGTTTTGCAAACAAATATTCTTAATTTAATTTAATTTTATATTCAAGATGATGTTCAGAGGGGTTACAGTTACATATGTATGATAGTGAGTACATTTCTTGTTGAATATTGTAACACTCTCCCATTTTCCATTCCACTATCCCCTCCCAAATTGTAAAGTTCATTTCCAGCATATCACTTTTTGTGTTGCATTGCTTCTCCCTTTGTCCTTTGTCTCACTATTTTGTTGTCCCCCCTCCCTTCCCTAACTCAGATAAACCTATCTATATACAGTGCACCAGGTACCAAAATCAAATGCAGTGACAACAGGGGATAAACCATAGGGAGATAAATGAAATTATAAAATAATTTTACATAGTATATTAAAAACAACCACACAGAAAAACCTCCATATATATTCTTGACTAAATTAGAAGACTATAAAGAGCTCCATCATCTTGATATCCCATGCACTTTATGTTGATAAACAACATTTGCATAAGTTTTTGCAAGTTGGAACTCAGGGCCTGATCACTGTCCTTGGCCTTTCTCAAGGTTAGAGATCTACCACTTGAGCCACAGAACCACTTCCAGATTTTTCTATGTATGAAGTACCAAATAATTAAACTTTGTGCATGCTAGACAGTTACTTGACCACTTGGCCAAATTCCCAGCCCTAACTTTTAACTTTTTATTCATTCTTTTTCCATTTCTCTGTTTTTGACAAATGCATTTTTCATAACCATACTTTATGAATCATCTCAGTTACTGCCAGAGATTTAGGTTACCTTCAATGTATTGGCATTACAAATAATGGAACATGGAAGAATCAAAAACATAAATCTTTTGCCCAAAATAATTATTCTTATGGATACAGTTCTGGAGGTAAAATTATTTTGGCTTTTTGTATGTAGTCACATTGCCCTTCAGAAACATCATTTAATTGAATTTTACTACCAGCAATGTTTTTTCTTTATACTATATTCACTCATTTAAATTTTTTTCACTTTCAGTTTGGTGTTTCTTATTGTGTAGGCCAAAGCTGTCTTGTACCTAAGTTTTGAGGGCTATTTTTGGCTTCCTACTCTCTCCAATTTACATAAATCTCTGCTCTTACTTTTATATGCCTTATACAGGCATCTGCATCCTTGTATCACCCAGGAAGTCTCAAAGAACAGTCAATATAAATATTCTGTTTTTCTTGAACAGTGAAAACATTTGTTCCTAGTCAAAGAAATGTTGCTGTGATTTTCTTTTAGAACTATCCCAGACATATCTTATTTATTCAAAATGAGGGGAATCATGGAATCTATGTTTTATTGCGTCTGGCTTACTTCCCAATAGGATCAATAGCTGTGTACATAAGACCATATAAGATGATGCTAAGCAAAATGTACTGCAAGATTTGGAAATAGAGATTTTCCTTTGTTGTTCTTTTTGTTTTTAATGTACTGCGTGAAGATATTTCTTGTTTTTTCATTTCCCTCCTTTGGTTTATCCCCTGTTGTCACTGTATTTGATTTTGGTACCCTTTGTCTAGTATACCCATTTATTTGAATGGGGGAATGGAATAGGAACAAAAAAATAGTCAGACAAAGGACAAAGGACAAACAAATGAAACAATGATACTCAGAAAAAATATGTTGGAAATGTACTTTACAGCTAAGGGAGGTGAGAAGGGGGAAGTAGGACAAAAACAAAGGAGGGGGTAACAGTGTTCAACAAGAAATGTACTCATTACCTTACATACGTAACTGCAACCTCTCTGTACATAAACTTGACAATAAAATTATACTTAAAAAATGTTGCAGTTTCCTTCCTTTCAACTTTTTATATTTTTGTTTCCATTTGTAGTTGAACTGGCCATGCATTTTATTCTGTGTTGTTTTTATTCTTTGTAGCCAATATATTTTTATTTAAGATGTCACCTCAGACAAAAAGAATTTCTTTGACAGTATGAAGGTCAAGTCACTACAATACAAAAGTTAGATATTTCTTTGGTGTCCAAATTCCATTTACTAAACAATTCTTTCATCAGCCCTGACATGGTCACTTCTACTACAGTCAACATCATACAGTGATTATTTATGAAAATTAGAAATTGACAATTCTAATGGTTGTTTGGTGAGAGGATGATAGAAAACTTGGAAAAAGAAATGCTTCAAAATGAAAGTTTTCTAGATATGTAACCTTAAGTTTTAGAAAAACCTTAAGTTCTGAAAACCCAGGCCTGAGCTTGCTAGGTAGCCACGTAGCCACACATGTAGCTATTTTTTGCTTTAATTATTGTTTAAGATAGGATATTGCACATTTTCCCAGGGCTGTTCTTTGATCATGACCCTCCCATTTATACTTTTTACATAGATGAGTTTACAAGTATGCAACACCACATCGATTTTGTCATTTGGTCCCACAAGCTCTTTTTGTTTCCCTAGATTAGCCTCAAACTATGATCCCTCTATCTCTGCTCCCCAAGAAATAGGAATTACATGTGAGCCATCAGCTCCAGTTTCCTTGCATTCCTTTAGCCTAATTAAATGCAAATATTTGTTTAGTCTTAGTTATTTGTACAAATTTTATAGAAATGCTACTTGTACACTCATAATTACTTGGGATTAGTATACTAATTCAGACAACGGATTGATCACCTGCTTCACCAGGCTTACCCCTTAAGGTTCATTTTGTGCTTTATCAAGGAAGAAAATTGAAGGGCTATGGATGTATCTGAACACTAATAATTTTTAATTGAATAACAAAATACTGCAGTTTTATCATTAGTTACAGGTGAATTTTTTTTGCTTTATATGTTTTATTGTAATTAGTGAAAGGGTTAAATGATATTTGCCAGATAGAAGGTGCATTAATTCACATACATTGATACCCTTTCCCACGTCTTGGTACGCGTTTCCCTCCCCCCCCCCACACCCCACACCCGTCTTGGTTTTCCCCCCTTCCCTATCAAATTTCAAATATCCAAATACAAATAAAGTCAATATATCAGATAACAAAGTGAGATACTATACCAATATGAGATAACCAAGGGACAGCAAAGGAGATGAGAGACAACATAGTACATTAAGGACAACAATCATTCATTATATGGCTTTTGTTTGACTATCCTGGAGGTCCTTTCAATTAGCTTCATACTATATGGCCTTATGTATCAAGATTTTCCTCTATTGCAAATCTCTGCTGGTAGAGCCCAAGGTTTCTACTGATTATGACAAATGAGGGAAACCATTGAGCCTAAGTTCCTTTGAGTCTGGCTTACTTCACTTAATATGATTTTTTTTAAGTCTTTCCATTTCCTAACAAATGGGGCGATGTCATTCTTTCTGACAGCAGCATAGAACTCCACTGTGTACAAATACCACAACTTGTTGATCCACTCATCAACTGAGGGACATCTAGGTTGGTTCCATATCTTTGCTATGGTGAATAGTGCTGCAATGAACATTGTTGTGCTAGTGGGTTTAGTATGTCCTTGTTTCTGGGTGGTTGGGTAAATGCCAAGTAGTGGAATTGCTGGGTCATAGGGGAGTTCTATGTTTAGCCTTTTGAGGCACTGCCACACTGTTTCCATAGGGGTTGAAAGAGTTTGCAGTCCCACCAACAGTGTAGTAGTGATCACTCCTGGCCACATCCCCTCCAGCATCTGTTGTCATTCGTTTTCCTGATCCTGGCCATTCTAACTGGAGTGAGGTGGAACCTTAGAGCTGTTTTGATTTGCATTTCTTTTATGACCAGAGATGTTGAGCATTTCTTCATGTGTCTATAGGCCATTTTTGTTTCTTCTTCAGAGAAGACTCTCTTTAAGTCTTTGGCCCATTTTTTAATGGGATGGTTGTTACTTTGGAGGTTAGTTTTGGAGTGATTCAATTTTTTGAGTTGTTGATATATTTTAGATATGAGGTCTTTGTCCGTTGTTTGGTTGGTGAAGATATTCTCCCACTCTGTAGGCTTCCTGATTAGTTCACTAGCTATGTCCTTTGCCATACAAAAGCTCTGCAGTTTAATGCAGTCCCACTTATCCAGCCTTTCTCTGATTTGTTGTGATTCTTGGTCCTTATTAAGAAAGTTTCAACCTGTGCCAAGGAGGCCTAGTGTATCTCCTATCCCTTCCTGTAGAGTATTCAGTGTGTCAGCTTTTACCTCCAGGTCTTTGATCCATTTGGAGTTAATTCTTGTGCAAGGTGACAACGAAGGATCCACCTTTAGTTTTCTGCAGGTGCTTAACCAGTTCTACCAGCACAACTTGTTGAAGAGGCTGTCTTTCTTCCATTCTATTTTTTTTGGCTCCCTTGTCAAAGATTAGGTGGCCATAGGTCTGTGGTTTAATATCTGGGTCCTCAGTTCTATTCCATTGGTCTTCAGGCCTGTTCCTGTGCCAGTACCAAGCTGTTTTGAGAATTATAGCTCTGTAATAGAGTCTAAAGTTTGGAACTGAAATTCCTCCAGCGCTGTTCTTTCTGCTAAGAAGTGTTTTTGCTATACGGGGTCTTTTATTATTCCATATGAAGTTTTGGATTGCCTCTTCTATTTCTTTAAAGAATGACATTGGGATGTTGATGGGTATTGCATTGAATTTGTAGATAGCTCTTGGCAAGATTGTCATTTTCACTATGTTGATTCTTCCAATCCAAAAGCATGGGAGGTTTTTCCATTTCCTTAGTTGTGCTTTAATTTCCTTTTTTAGGGTTTTAAAGTTTTCATCAAAAAGGTCCTTTACATTCTTAGTTAAGCTAATTCCTAGTACTTTATTTTCTTTGAGGCTATTGTGAAAGGAGTTTCTTACCTAATTATTGCCTCGTTCCTCTCACTGTTGGTGTAAAGGAAGGCAGTTGATTTTTGAGGGTTGATTTTATAGCCTGCTACTCTTCCAAAGCTTTGAAACAGCTCAAGGAGCTTGGGAGTAGAGTCTATATGATTTTTAAATACAGAATCATGTCATCTGCAAAAAGGGATAGTTTTATTTCCTCTTTCCCTACTTGGATCCCCTTTATGCTTGCTTCTTGCCTTATTGCACTGGCTAGGAATTCTAGTACTATCTTAAAGAGTAGTGGAGAGAGTGGGCATCCTTGCCTCGTTCCTGATTTTAGAGGGAATGGCTTTAGATTTTCACCATTAAGTGTAATACTAGCAGTAGGTTTCTCATACACAGCCTTTATTACATTGAGGAATGTTCCATGGATTCCTAGTTTCTCCAGAGCTTTTAACATAAAGGGGTGTTGGATCTTGTCAAATGCCTTTTCCGCGTCTATTGAGACAATCATGTGATTTTTTTCCTTGCTCCTGTTGATGTGTTGAATTATATTAATTGATTTGCGTATGTTGAACCAGCTTTGCCTCCCTGTGATGAATCCAGTTTGATCATAGTGTATAATTTTTTTTGATGAGTTGTTGTAGACGGATGGCCAGTATTTTGTTGAGAAGTTTTGCATCGATGTTCATCAAAGATATAGGTCTATAGTTCTCTTTCTTTGATGAATCTCTGTCTGGTTTGGGGATGAGGGTTCTACTGGCTTCATAGAATGAGTTTGGTAAGGAACCTTCATTTTCAATTTCGTTGAAGAGCTTGAGGAGTATTGGTGTGAGCTCTGCTTTGAAGACCTTATAGAATTCAGCTGTGAATCCATCTGGCCCTGGGCTTTTCTTAGGTGGAAGTTCTCTAATTGCCATTTCTATTTCAGAGCTTGAAATAGGCCTGTTGAGTTGGCTTAGTTCTTCTTGGTTCAGTGTGGGTATGTTAATATTGGCTAGGAATTCATCCATTTCATCTAGATTCTCAAATTTTTTGGCATAAAGGTTTGAGAAGTATTCCCTCATGATATTCTGAATCTTGGTAATTTCTGTCATGATATTACCATTTTCATCTGCGATTTTGTTTATTTCGATATGCTCTCTTCTTTTTTTGGTAAGATTTGCTAAGGGGTTGTCAATTTTGTTAATTCTTTCAAAGAACCAACTCCTTGTTTTGTTGATTCTTTCTATAGTTTTTTTGGATTCCAAATCATTTAATTCTGCTTTGATTTTAATTATTTGCTTTCTTCTACTGGGATTAGGGTTGGTTTGTTGCTCTTTTTCCAGGAGCTTAAGGTGTGACATTAACTTGTTGGTTTGCAATTTTTCCAACTTGTTGTTCTAGGCACTCAGCGCTATAAATTTTCCTCTGAGTACTGCCTTTGCTGTGTCCCAAAGGAGTTGGTATTTTGTGTGCTCCTTACTGGTAAATTTCATAAACTGTTGGATTTCTGTTCTGATCTCTTCGATGACCCATTGGTGATTCAACAATGTGTTGTTCAGTCTCCATGAGTTACAGGGTTTTCGTTGGTGGAGATGTGTGTTCAGTTCCAGTTTGATGCCTTTGTGGTCTGAGAGTGTGCATGGAATAATTTCTGTTTCTGAATCTGTCCAGGTTTGTTTTATGGCCTAAGATGTGATCTATTTTGGAAAATGTTCTATGTGCTGCTGAGAAAAACGTATATTGTGTTGTTGCTGGGTGGAATATTCTGCAGATGTCTGTTAGATCTAGTTGGTCTATATAGTTGTTCAGTTCTAAGGTTTCTCTGTTGAGTTTCTGCCTTGTTGATCTGTCCATAGGTGAGAGTGGTGTGTTAAAGACACCGACACTCACTGTATTTCGATCTATGTATGGTTTCAGTGTAAGTAAAGTTTGCTTGATGAAGTTTGGAGCTCCGGGATTGGGTGTGTAAATATTTAAGATCGTTATGTCTTCCTGGAGGAAAGATCCCTTTAGTAGTATGTAGTAACCTTCTTTGTCTTTTCTTACTAATTGTGGTTTGAAGTCTATTTTATCTGATATGAGGATGGCAACTCCAGCCTGTTTATGGGGGCCGTTAGCTTGATAGAGTTTATTCCAACCTCTCACTTTGAAAAGATGCTTGTTTTTTGGGGTGAGATGTGTCTCTTGAAGACAGCAGAATGATGGCTCTTGCTTTTTGATCTAACTAGACAACCTATGCCGTTTAATTGGAGAGTTGAGTCCATTGATATTGAGAGTTAGGATTGAGAGATATTTATTAGGTCCTACCATTTTTAAAAGCTTTTATTTGGGCCTGTGTCTTGACACTTCTTGTGGTCCTTAGGTGGTATGCTGTTTAGGTGCCATTTCTTTCCCTATATTGCATTTATTTTGGTTTTCTATGTATAGAACATCTTTGAGAATTCTCTGTAGTGTTGGTTTTGTTGCGACATATTGTTGCAGCTTTTCCCTGGAATGGAATGTTTTTATTGTTCCCTCAGTTATGAATGAGAGCTTAGCTGGGTACAGTATTTTGGTTGGTAGTTATTTGACTTCAGGGCATGACATATATGCTTCTAGTCACTTCTTGCTTGCATGGTTTCTGGTGAGAAGTCTGGGGTTATTCTGATTGGTTTTCCTTTATAGGTTACTGAACCCTTTTCCCTGGCTGCGTTTAGGATCCTTTTTTTGGTTTCTACTGATCCAGTTCGGATTACGATGTGGCGGTGAGATGTTCTTTTCTGGTCAGGTCTGTTTGGGGTTGTAAAAGCTTCTTGTATCTGGATGGGTCTGCCCTTCTGGATATTTGGGAAATTCTCTGAGATGATTCCCTGAAGTATATTTCCAATACCATTGACCTCTTTCTCCAGACCCTCCTCAATACCAATTAGCCTTAAATTGGGCTTCCTGATTGTATCTTGGACCTCCTGAAGCGCTCTCTCATTTTTCCTAGATTTGGATTGACTCATTTTCTGTTCTTTCTCTATAATAACTAAATTATCTTCATCCCCAGAAATTCTCTCCTCTGCATTGTCTAACCTGCTATCAAACTATCTACTTTATTTTTCATCTCCCTTGCTACTAATTGCTCATTTTTGATGCCTTGCATCTCTTCTTTTAGATCATGTTTGGATTTCTTTAGCTCCTTGATTTCCATTTGAGTGGTTTGTCAGTAGCTTTATTTTCTTTGAACATTTGCTGGAGTTCGGTCACCTTTTTATTTGTGGATTCTATGAATTCATCCATCTTTCTTTGAAAAACCTTTATTATGGCTTCTGCTTTTTCACTTATCACCTTGTTTATGGTTTCCTCTTGTTCAGCTATGGCTTCCTCTCTTATCTCTTTCTTTATGTTTTCACATTTTTCATTAATGATGTTTATCAATTGCATTTGTACAGCACTTGGAAGACTCTCCTCTAGGTTTGGCAGTGACTGTTCCATTGGCTGTTTACATTGGGTGGGGGAGGTGGGAGATGTTGTTTCTTGATTTGACATTTTTCTTGAGTTTCTTGTTCTGCTCATTTGAAAATGGGAGCAAGATTAATACTAACCACGATTATAGTTTTTCAGATATAACCAACCTAGACCTCTGTAGCTGGCAGACTCTAGATGTTCATAAGTTTTGATTGGTGTTATCACTCTTTCTTTTCGTGCAGTTATCGACTTGTCTAATTATTCACTGATAAGCAATTTATATCCAAAACAATAAGCCTCTCAATCCAATCTCTATTGTCTTTAAGTCCCTCTGAGCCTAGAGAATAATTAAACACCTAGATATACAATGTTGCTCAACAGCCATCAAGTGTAGATCCATGCAGTATTAGGGTTGAAAGAGGAGCAGAGGTCCAGAGATAGAAAAGTAGAATGAGAGAGGTCAGGGGTTAAGTAGATAGAGTATTTAAGTACAAAGTTTTGAAAGTATTAGAATAAAACTTATGTGTTGCTGCGCGACTAGCTCTTAGCCCAACCAGTGGCCTCACAGTGGATCATGTGATGGATCTGCGAGCTTCTGTCTGAGCGCGGTTGGGGGACGTTTTCCTGTGCTGCTTGTAGGGATGTACCCAAGCCAAGGGTCTGGGGATTGAGAGTTTCAGGAGCTCTCAGCAGGACCAGCAGGAGGCCCCTCTGTTCCCAGGGGCAGGGCCCAGCTGGGGACTTGGGCTCCAAGGGCAGAGCTGCACCTTTTTGGTTCTCAGAAGGGGAGCTTGGCTGTTGGTCGGCCCTTCAGATCCCTGTTGTGTTTCCACTGCTTTGTCAGAGTCTGTGACTGTGGGGGGGGCCCCTCAGTGGTGTCTTGCTCAGGATTCCCAGCTGGAGGATGCCCTGCTCGAGAATTGAGGGGGGGCAGATGCTGGCTCCTATTTACCCGCACCCCCTACCCACTGTTGTAAGGCAGGGTCCCAAAGTCCTCCACTCTCCATATCCAGTGGCCTGGGTGAGGAGCCTGGTGGGCTGGTGGGAGCTGGGACAGCCACGCCTCCCCTGGTGGGGTGCTGAGTCTTAGGGTCCACCCGCTTGTCAGTCTCCAGTCAGAGGGCTGTGGGTTGAGCCCGTTGGGCGGGTGGTAGTTGGGACAGCCCCGCCTCCCTTGGTGGGGTGCTGGGTCTTATGGGTAGTCCGCCTGTCAATCTCCAGTCAATGGCCTGAGGGAGTGGGCTGTTGAGGGAAGGGACAGGATTCTAAATTCCTTGCCCCCCTGCTCCCGCCAGTCTTTCTCGGGCAGGGTGTTGGGGTCTGAGTTAAGTTCTATTGCTTGGCACCCGCTCTGCTTTCCCGATGTGTTTGGGGATGCGCTGTATTACTCACGCCTCTGCGTCCTTCTGCGGGTGCTCCACGGTGGTGGGGAGTCTTTCACTCCCCTCAGGTCTCCGCCGCTGCCTGTGTTCTGTGTCTGGGTTCCGCTGCTTGCTGTTCTGGTTCCGCGTCTGGGTTCCGCTGCTTCCGCTGTTCGCTGGCCTGGTTCTGTGCTGGTTTCTGCAGCCGTTGGGCTCCCAGCCTGGTGCCCTTCACTGCCGCTGCTTTTCGTGAATTAGAGCCGGTGCCCGCCCCCGCTTTCCCCGCGTGGAGCTGGCGCCCGCTCAAGCCGCTTTTCGTGGCTTTGTCCGGCACCAGCTGCTGCTTATTGCGGCTTTCTGAGTCTTTGGGCGAGAGGTGGGGGAGGGGTCCTCGCGTCCCGAATTCTTTGAGAAAGTTGAATGTGAGCTTTATCTGGATTTCTTTTCCGGTTTGAGTCCTTCTCCGTTGCTTTTTGAGTTTGTTGTTGTGGATTTCTTTAGATAGTTGGCTCGTGGGACTCCCTGGTTCTCTCTTTTTGTCAGAGAAAGCTAGGCAGCGTCCCTATTGTCTCGGCGCCATCTTCCTTCTCCTAGAGGTGAAATTTTTAACAAGAGCTTTATCTTGTGTGATTGTTGTTCTTATTGTACTATGTTAATATTCTTCTCTTTTGTTGCTCTTTGGTTAATCTCATATTGTTACAGTATCTGACTTGGTTACGTGGCATATTGTATATACTTTTATTTGTTCATTTGAAATATGAAAGGGAAGGGGGGAAAACATGATGAATGGGAGGGAGTGGGGGGAGGGAAACAGGGACAAAAATATGTGTAAAAAGTAATGTACCTACTATCTAACGAATATAACTTTAACCCCTTTATACAGTACAGTAAAAAATAATATATTAAAAAAATAGCTAACTGGGAGAGATCTTAAATTAGAATTACAGTTTTTAAAAAGATGCCCATTGAAATAGTAAAGTGAAAAATAAAATGTCTTTACAAAATAGCTATCCCATTATAATTTGTGAATTGTTAAAGTAATGAATGTTCTAGTTTATTTGCTTGTTTTGAGGGAAAAAGGTTACTGTTTTTAATGAAATATACTTTATCTTTACTGATTTATTCTTCTTGTTCTTTTGGAGTGCATAATGCCCCTTCCACAAAACCAATGTTTCAGGTTAAACAGGCAGATGGTATTTTAATTGACAAAACAAAATTGTTTCATAACACCTTTCATTTGATGTTTGATCAAAATTGTTCCTAAAAGCAAATAAACGTCTTTCAATAATTTTTCTGAATAAAGTCTTAGAACTATATGACCACATCCAACAAGCAATCAACATCTGCTTCATTTTATCTTGTGAGGTCAACACAGATATTTTAATTTTAGGTTTCAGTTGAATTTTTATCTTATATGTTGCAAAGTTAGTTCTCTTTTGCCATGTATAATCTCTTTGAAGACTGCATACTCTTTGAATTTTAAGTTATACTAGAAATGTCTTTCCCAACATGCATCTTATGTTGTAAACTAACATTCTTGCCATTCTTTTTAAATAAAATGAGACATAAGTTATGCATAATAAATGTACCATTAAAATATAAAATTCATTAGTTTGTAGTATTTTTAGAGTTACAACATCATGCAAATTTTAATATGCCCCCAAAGAAATCTCAAAACTTGTTAGCACTTTCTGTCCAATCTTCCCTTCTTTCTATCCCCTGCCAAGCATTTCCACATACCTTGTAGATCTGCCTGTCCCAAATATTACATTTAAGTAAAATCATGTAATATGTGGCACTATTTAGCCTAAACATTTCAATTCAATTAATATTTTCAAAGATCACCCATATTATGTTGTATATCATTATAACTTTCATTTATTTGACCAGTTAATATTCCGTCATATGGATACATTACATTTTGTTCTTCAGTTTACTTGTTGATAGACATTTGATTTTGCTTACACTTTTGTGAATTATATAATACTAATTGTGACCTCAATGCATAAATTCTTGCTTGGGACAAACAAATGTTCCATATTCCATTTAATTTTTCAAGAATTATTTTATTCTTATACATTACTGTAAATATATTCTTGCTCAATTTGGGGAATACTTACTGCTAATATATTGAAACTATTTTCATATGGACTTTTTTCCTACAATCAGACTGAATTTGTTTAGTTTCCCTAATAGAATCTTTAATGAATTACTTAGGATTTTCAACATGTACAGCACTTTTCTTCCTTTAAACTTGATTTATATCTTTCTAGTTAGCATCCCTATTATTTCTTTCCCTTGCTCCACTGTTCTGCATAGAACCAGCAGTTTTTCACTATTAAATACCTTGTTAACTGATATTTTTGCAAATGCCCCTTACTAGGTTAAAGAAACCTACTATGTTGTATTTTTTATATAAAATAGTGGTGATTTCTGTTACCATTTTGCAGCACTTTATGTATACTAGGTAAGTAGTTTACCACTGCATTACACAAAAGCCCAATTTGATTTGTAGACATTTTAGAGTATTTTCTGATTTATAAAAAATTTATGAGAACATACATTGAGTTCTCACATATCCCCTTCCCCACACAAATAGTTTGCTCTACTAAATTTATTACAGTTTGCAATAGTGTGCATATTTGTGCTGTTCATTGGTATTCATTATGAAAAATGAATGATTCCATGTATTCATCAATACAGCATCATACATAATAGTTTCACTCCTTTAAGCATTTCCAGTGTTTCATCTATTCATCCTTATTTCTCCTCTCTTGTTTTCTACTACTAATATTTTTATTATTATTGTAGTTCTCTCTCTCTCTCTCTCTCTCTCTCTCTCTCTCTCTCTCTCTCTCTCTCTCTCTCTCTCTCTCTGTGTGTGTGTGTGTGTGTGTGTGTGTGTGTGTGTGTGTGTGTGTGTGTATTTGGGCTGTTCCTGGGGCTTGAATTCAGGGCCTGGTCACATTATTCCTGAACTTTTTGGTCGTGGCTAGTACTCTAGTATATAATTCATAGCTCTATTTCTGGTTTTTTTTGGTGGTTTCTTTTATATAAGAGCCCTACAGGCTTTCGTGCAAAACAATTTAAGAAATATGCTATAGATATATCATACCGCATACTTTGTATTTCCTGTGCTTGTTTATGTCATAATATCTAGACAAACTTTCTGTGTATTCTATTTTTGCTGGGTGAAGTGTTTTTTAAGTGTCTTTCAAGTTTCTTGGTTTGAAGTTTATTCAATTCTTCTACTTTACTCTTTGCTCTTTTATCTAGTTCTACATACTTTTACAGCAGCATAAATAAATCACTAACATTTATTGCTGATTTTTAAAAATTTTTTCCATTAAAATCTGTTCAACATTTAAAATGCAAGTAACTAAATAAAAACTAAATTAATAAATGCACAAGTTGATTGACCTAATTCTCTATAATTTTGACATATCTATAGCATATTTCTTAAATTGATTTGACTTTAGTGTTCCCAAAATTTTAATCTGGGTCAATAAATGCAGATATTGGATATTTCTGCAAACTTACACAGGCAAAGTTCAAATAAATGCATTTTAAGTCATTATTATATCTTATTATGGCCTTGTAAGAACATTCATGAAGTGAGAAGGAAAGAATAAAAAATCTACACATTTAATTTCATTACATGAGACTAAAATAGTAAGGCTTATTGAAGACATTATATTTACAAACTTTACTAGGAATAGTGCTGCTTCTTGAGTCAAGAAAATTTTAGAATGAAATGTAATTAATGTTAATAGGTTTAGAAAATAATATTAAACATGGCTAAGTAAATAATTTATAGAGAAAAGTAAAATTCACACAGTTAAATCAAATTTTTGAAAAACATTTGTTACATATTTAATTGTTGTCTACGTTAGCATTTTATGTAGCCTTTCATTCACCTTATAATAATCCAATTTAATGACTTTATTATTTTTTTTTACTGTGGCAAAATCAGAATTCTTTTTTTTCTTTTGACTTTTTATTTTTTTTCATTGTAATTAGTAAAAGGGTTACATGATATTTGCCAGATAGAAGGTGCATTAATTCACATATATTGATACCTTTTCACATGTCTTGTTTCCCATTACTCTCCCTCCCACACCCCACACCCACCTTGGTTTTCCCTCCTTCCCTATCAAATTTCAAATAACCAAATACAAATAAATTCAATATATCAGATAACAAAGTGAGATACTGTAACAATATGAGATAACCAAGGGACAGCAAAGGAGATGAGAGACAACATAGTACATTAAGGACAACAATCATTCGTTATATGGCTTTTGTTTCAATATCCTGGAGGTCCTTTCAATTAGCTTCATACTATATGGCCTTATGTATCAAGATTTTGCTCTATTGCAGATCTCGACTAGTAGAGCCCAAGGTTTCTACTGATTATGATGAATGAGGGAAACCATTGAGCCTAAGTTCCTTTGAGTCTGGCTTACTTCACTTAATATGATTTTTTTTAAGTCTTTCCATTTCCTAACAAATGGGGCGATGTCATTCTTTCTGACAGCAGCATAGAATTCCATTGTGTACAAACACCAAAAGTTGTTGATCTACTCAATAACTGAGGGACATCTAGGTTGGTTCCATATCTTTGCTATGGTGAATAGTGCTGCAATGAACATTGTTGTGCTAGTGGATTTAGTATGCCCTTGTTTATGGATGGTTGGGTAAATGCCAAGTACTGGAATTGCTGGGTCATAGGGGAGTTCTATGTTTAGCCTTTTGAGGCACTGCCACACTGCTTTCCATAGTGGTTGAATGAGTTTGCACTCCCACCAACAGTGTAGTAGGGATCCCTCCTGGCCACATCCCCTCCAGCATCTGTTATTCATTTTCCTGAGCCTGGCCATTCTAACTGGAGTGAGATGGAATCTTAGAGTTGTTTTGATTTGCATTTCTTTTATGACCAGAGATGTTGAGCATTTCTTCATGTGTCTATAGGCCATTTTTGTTTCTTCTTCAGAGAAGACTCTCTTTAAGTCTTTGGCCCATTTTTTAATGGGATGGTTGTTATTTTGGAGATTAGTTTTGGAGTGATTCAATTTTTTGAGTTGTTGATATATTTTAGATATGAGGCCTTTGTCCATTGTTTGGTTGGTGAAGATCTTCTCCCACTCTGTAGGCTTCCTAATTAATTTACTAGCTATGTCCTTTGCCATACAAAAGCTCTGCAGTTTAATGCAGTCGCACTTATCCAGCCTTTCTCTGAATTGTTGTGATTCTTGGTCCTTATGAAGAAAGTTTCGACCTGTGCCAAGGAGGCCTAGTGTATCTCCTACTCCTTCCTGTAAAGTTTTCAGTGTGTCAGCTTTCACCTCCAGGTCTTTGATCCATTTGGAGTTAATTCTAGTGCAGCGTGACAAAGAAGGATCTAAGTTTAGTTTTCTGCAGGTGCTTAACCAGTTCTGCCATTACAACTTGTTGAAGAGGCTGTCTTTCTTCCATTCTATTTTTTTGGCTCCCTTATCAAAGATCAGGTGGCCATAGGCCTGTGGTTTAGTATCTGGGTCCTCAGTTCTATTCCATTGGTCTTCAGGCCTGTTCTTGTGCAAGTACCAAGCTGGTTTGAGAATTATAGCTCTGTAATAGAGTTTAAAGTTTGGAATTGAAATTCCTCGAGCGCTGTTCTTTCTGCTAAGAAGTGTTTTTGCTATACGGGGTCTTTTATTATTCCATATGAAATTTTGAATTGCCTCTTCTGTTTCTTTAAAGAATGCCATTGGGATGTTGATGGGTATTGTGTCGAATTTGTAGATAGCCCTTGGCAAGATTGTCATTTTCACGATGTTAATTCTTCCAATCCAGGAGCAGGGGAGGTTTTTCTATTTCCTTAATTCTGCTTTAATTTCCTTTTTTAGGGTTTTAAAATTTTCATCAAAAAGGTCCTTTACATTCTTAGTTAAGCTAATTCCTAGGTACTTTATTTTCTTTGAGGCTATTGTGAAAGGAGTTTCTTTCCTGATTATTGCCTCGTTCCTCTCACTGTTGGTGTAAAGGAAGGCAGTTGATTTTTGAGGGTTGATTTTATAGCCTGCTATTCTTCCAAAGCTTTGAAACAGCCCAAGGAGCTTGGGAGTAGAGTCTATACGATTCTTTAAATACAGAATCATATCATCTGCAAAGAGGGATAGTTTTATTTCATCTTTCCCTACTTGGATCCCCTTTATGCTTGCTTCTTGCCTTATTGCACTGGCTAGGATTTTTAGTACTATGTTAAAGAGTACTGGAGAGAGTGGGCATCCTTGTCTCATTCCTGATTTTAGAGGAAATGGCTTTAGATTTTCACCATTAAGTGTAATACTAGCAGTGGGTTTCTCATACACAGCCTTTATTATATTGAGGAATGTTCCATGGATTCCTAGTTTCTCCAGAGCTTTTAACATAAAGGGGTGTTGGATCTTGTCAAATGCCTTTTCCGCGTCTATTGAGACAATCATGTGATTTTTTTCCTTGCTCCTGTTGATGTGTTGAATTATATTAATTGATTTACGTATGTTGAACCAGCTTTGCCTCCCTGTGATGAATCCAGTTTGATCATAGTGTATAATTTTTTTGATGAATTGTTGCATCGATATTCATCAAAGAAATAGGTCTATAGTTCTCTTTCTTTGATGAATCTCTGTCGGGTTTGGGGATGAGGGTTATAGTGGCCTCATAGAATGAGTTTGGTAAAGAACCTTCATTCTCACTTTCATTGAAGAGCTTGAGGAGTATTGGTGTGAGCTCTGCTTTGAAGACCTTATAGAATTCAGCTGTGAATCCATCTGGCCCTGGGCTTTTCTTAGGTGGAAGTTCTCTAATTGCCATTTCTATTTCAGAGCTTGAAATAGGCCTGTTGAGTTGGCTTAGTTCTTCTTGATTTAGTGTGGGTACATTAATATTGGCTAGGAATTCATCCATTTCATCTAGATTCTCAAATTTGTTGGCGTAAAGTTTTGAGAAGTATTCCCTCATGATTTCTGAATCTTGGTAATTTCTGTCGTGATTTTACCATTTTCATCTGCGATTTTGTTTATTTCAATATGCTCTCTTCTTTTTTTGGTAAGGTTTGCTAAGGGCCTGTCAATTTTGTTAATTCTTTCAAAGAACCAACTCCATGTTTGGCTGATTCAGTAAATTTTTTGAATTCCAAATCATTTAATTCTGCTTTGATTTTAATAATTTGCTTTCTTCTATTGGGATTAGGGTTGGTTTGTTGCTTTTTCCAGGAGCTTAAGGTGAGACATTCGTATGTTGGTTTGTAATTTTTCCAACTTGTTGTTCTAGGCACTCAGCGCTATAAATGTTCCTCTGAGTACTGCCTTTGCTGTGTCCCAAAGAGTTGGTATTTTGTGTGCTCCTTACTGGTAAATTTCATAAACTGTTGGATTTCTGTTCTGATCTCTTCGATGACCCATTGGTGATTCAACATTTGTTGTTCAGTCTCCATGATTTACAGGGTTTTCGTTGGTGGAGGTGTGTGTTCAGTTCCAATTTGATGCCTTTGTGGTCTGAGAGTGTGCATGGAATAATTTCAGTGTTTCTGAATCTGACCAGGTTTGTTTTATGGCCTAAGATGTGATCTATTTTGGAAAATGTTCCATGTGCTGCTGAGAAAAACGTATATTGTGTTGTTGCTGGGTGGAATATTTTGCAGATGTCTGTTAGATCTAGATGGTCTATATAGTTGTTCAGTTCTAAGGTTTCTCTGTTGAGTTTTTGCCTTGTTGATCTGTCCATAGGTGAGAGTGGTGTGTTAAAGTCACCGACAATCATTATATTTCGATCTGTGTATGGTTTCAGTGTAAGTAATTTTGCTTGATGAAGTTCGGAGCTCCGGGATTGGGTGTGTAAATATTTAGGATTGTTATGTCTTCCTGGAGGAAAGATCCCTTTAGTAGTATGTAGTAACATTCTTTGTCTTTTCTTACTAATTTTACTTTGAAGTCTATTTTATCTGCTATGAGGATGGCAACTCCAGCCTGTTTATGGGGGTCGTTAGCTTGATAGAGTTTATTCCAGCTTTTCACTTTCAAAAGATGATTGTTTTTTTGGGTAAGATGTGTCTCTTGAAGACAGCAGAACAATGGCTCTTGCTTTTTGATCTAACTAGACAGCCTATGCCGTTTAATTGGAGAGTTAGGTCCATTGATATTGAGAGTTAGGATTGAGAGATATTTATTAGGTCCTACCATTTTTAAAAGCTTTTATTAGGGCCTGTGTCTTGACTGTTCTTGTGGTCCTTAGGTGGTATGCTGTTTAGGTGCCATTTCTTTCCCTATATTGCATTTATTTTGGTTTTCTATGTATAGAACATCTTTGAGAATTCTCTGTAGTGTTGGTTTTGTTGTGACATATTGTTGCAGCTTTTCCCTGGAATGGAATGTTTTTATTGTTCCCTCAGTTATGAATGAGAGCTTAGCTGGGTACAGTATTCTTGTTTGGTAGTTATTTGACTTAAGGGCATGACATAAATGCTTCCAGTCACTTCTTGCTTGAATTTGCTTGCATGGTCTCTGCTGAGAAATCTTGGGTTATTCTTTTTTTTTTTGCCAGTCCTGGGCTTGAGCTCAGGGCCTGAGCACTGTCCTTGGACTTTCTCAAGGCTAGAGCTCTACCACTTGAGCCTCAGCACCACTTCCGGCTTTTTTGTATTTATGTGGTACCAAGGAATCGAACCCGGGTCTTCGTGCACACTAGGCAAGCACTTTAACCACTAGGCCAATCTCCCAGCCCTCTTTGGTTATTCTTATTGGTTTTCCTTTATAGGTTACTGATCCCTTTTCCCTGGCTGCCTTTAGGATCCTTTCTTTGGTTTCTATTGATCCAGTTCAGATTACCATGTGGCGGTGGGATGTTCTTTTCTGGTTAGGTCTGTTTGGGGTTCTAAAAGCTTCTTGTATCTGGATGGGACTGCCCTTCTGGATATTTGGGAAATTCTCTGAGATGATTGCCTGAAGTATATTTCCAATACCATTTACCTCTTTCTCTAGGCACTCCTCAATACCAATTAGCTTTAAATTAGGCTTCCTAAATGTATCTTGGACCTCCTGAAGTGCTCTCTCATATTTCCTAGATTTGGATTGACTCATTTTCTGTTCTTTCTTTATAATAACTAAAATATCTTCAGCCCCGGAAATTCTCTCCTCTGCATTGTCTAACCTGCTATCAAAGCTATCTACTTTATTTTTCATCTCCCTTGCTTCTACTTGCTCATTTTTGATGCCTTGCATCTCTTGTTTTAGATCATGTATGGATTTCTTTAGCTCCTTGATTTCCATTTCAGTGATTAGCTCAGTAGCTTTATTTTCTTTGAACATTTGCTGGAGTGCGGTCACCTTTTTATTTGTGGATTCTATGAATTCATCCATCTTTCTTTGAAAAACCTTTATTATGGCCTCCTTTATGGCTCCTTCTTTTTCACTTATCTCCTTACTTATGGTTTCCTCTTGTTCAGCTATGGCTTCCTCCCTTATCTCTTTCTTTATATTTTCACATTTTTCATTAATGATGTTTATCAATTGCATTTGTATAGCACTTGGAAGACTCTACTCTAGGTTTTCCGGTGAGTGTTCCATTGTCTGTTTACATTGGGTGGGGGATGGTGTTTCTTGATTTGACATTTTTCTTGAATTTCTTGTTCTGCCCATTTGAAAATGGGAGCAAGATTAATACTAAACAAGGTTATACTTTTTCAGATATAACCAACCTAGACCTCTGTAGCTGGCAGACACTAGATGTTCACAAGTTTCGATTGGTGTTACCAGTCTAATACATCCACTGATAAGCTATTTATACCCAAAACAATAAGCCTCTCAATCCAATCTCTATTGTCTTTAAGTCCCTCTGAGCCTAGAGAATAATTAAACACCTAGATATACAGTATTGCTCAACACCATCAAGTGTAGATCCATGCAGTATAAGGGTTGAAAGATGAACAGAGGTCCAGAGATAGAAAAATAGAATGAGAGAGGTAAGGGGAGGTACACGAGGATTAACATAGGAGTGTAAGAATATTGTAGTAATGAAGAAAAGGTATAGCGTAAGGATAATTGACCTAAGTTGGTAAGTAGTAGCGTATTTGAGTACAAAGTTTGGAAAGTATTAGAATAAAACTTATGTGTTGCTGCACGACTAGGTCTTAGCCCAACCAGTGGCCTCACAGTGGATCATGGGATGGATCTGCGAGCTTCAGTCTGAGTGCGGTTAGCCGACGTTTTCCTGTGCTGCTTTCAGGGGCGGCCCCAAGCCAAGGGTCTGGGGATTGAGAGTTTCCAGGGGCTCCCAGCAGGACCAGCAGGAGACCCCTCTGTTCCCAGTGGCGGGGCCTAGCTGAGGACGTGGGCTCCAAGGGTGGAGCCGCGCCTTTTTGATTCTCAGAAGGGGAGCTTGGCTACTGGTTGGCCTTTCAGATCCCTGCTGTGTTTCCAATGCTTTGTCAGAATCTGTGACTGTGGCAGGCCCCTCGGCCCTGTCTTGCTCAGGATTCCCAGCTGGAGGATGCCCCGCTCAAGAATTGAGCGGGGGGCAGATGCTGGCTCCTATTTTCCCGCACTCCCTACATGCTGTTTTAAGGCAGGGTCCCAGCGCCCTCCACTCTCCAGATCCAGTTGCCTGGGAGAGAAGCCTGGTGGGCGGGTGGGAGCTAGGACAACTCCGCCTCCCCTGGTGGGGTGCTGAGTCTTAGGTAGCCCGCCTGTCAATGGCCTGAGGGAGGGGGCTGTTGAGGGAAGGGACAGCATTCTAAATTCCTTGCCCCCCTGCTCCCGCCAGTCTTTCTCGGGCGGGGTGTTGTGGTCTGAGTTAAGTTCTATTGCTTGGCACCCGCTCTGCTTTCCCGATGTGTTTGGGGACGCGCTGTATTACTCACACCTCTGCGTCCTTCTGCAGGTGCTCCACGGTGGTGGGGAGTCTTTCACTCCCCTCGGGTCTCCGCCGCCGCCTGTGTTCTGCGTCTGGGTTCCACTGCTTGCTGTTCTGGTTCCGCGTCTGGGTTCCGCTGCTTCCGCCGTTTGCTGGCCCAGTTCTGTGCTGGTTTCTGCAGCAGTTGGGCTCCCGGCCTGGCGCCCTCCACTGCTGCCGCTTTTTGTGGCTTGGAGCCGACACCAGCCGCCGCTTTTCGCGGCTTTCCGTGGCTTTCGTGGCTTGGAGCCAGTGGAGAGAGGTGGGGGAGGGGTCCTCGTGTTCCGAATTCTTTGAGAAAGTTGGATGTAAGCTTTATCTGGATTTCTTTTCCAGTTTGAGTCCTTCTCCCTTGCTTCTTGAGTTTGTTGTTGTGGATTTCTTAAGGTAGTTGGCTTGTGGGACTCCCTGGTTCTCTCTTTTTGTGAGAGAGAGCTAGGCAGCATCCCTATTGTCTCGGCGCCATCTTCCTTCCACACGTTTAATGACTTTATAAGGTTTAAGAACTCTATCTCCAATAGAATTTTAATCTATATCCACTTAATAAGCATCTTCTTATAATTATATTTCAATCGAAATAACAATATCTTCATTTCAGCTACTACCAATTTAAAGTTAGAGCAATTATAATTCACCAGTTCATGTATGTTTCAATTCAGGAAGGGTATAATGACTTGCAAGAGTGTGTGCCATATGAAATTATGAAGATATGGCATAGTTTACACTCAAGGTAAAATCCCTCTATCTTAGCAGTGACCGACTAAGCAAATTACTGTGATTTGTTTGCTATGAGTATTACTGAATAACAAATGGATGGAGCATTCAGAAATGATTGTTTAGATGAAGAAGACTCTCTCTAGGTCTTGAAAGTGAGCTGAAAACTACTACTGGGTAGTTCCTCAAAACTGTGGAACTCAATCATCAGTCTAATTCAGTAAAGGTAACAATAACACTGAAAGATCCCACTTATAAGGCTAACTTCATTCTCCTGTTCTCATAAAATTGTCACCAGGTTTCCTTTTGGAGTTTTTAAGTCATGTTCAAAGGTTAAAAAAATGTATTTTATCTAAATTGAAGTGAATGTTGTATTTGTTACTTGTCCTTCTTAGCTAAGCAATTACTAGGTTTAGATACATAAAAGGAGAAAAAGAAGATCTTTGATCTTGAATGAATCATTTAAAAAATGAAGTTGACCAGTGGCCCTCTGGAAAAATCTAAAACGTTTTGCATACACTAGATCAATACAGTAGAATATCCAACAATTTTCAACTGTACACTATTATGGTTCCAAAACACCAGCAAGGTGTGTTACAGTTTAGAGAAAGTTTGGGATCAGAAGTGAGAAAATAAAAAATGGAGGAGTAATTGTAGCAAAATTTTGCTGCTAACAGTTTTAACTTAGGCCTATGTGAATGGAAAGATCAAGAAACTATTATTTCTGTTAATGCAACTGCCTGATCCTCAGGAAACTTGGTATATTTTACTTTACCATACCATATTAGAAGAATTGAGTGGCATGCACAGGGTCTTTCGTGACAGCAAGTAATTCAAAAACACAAATAAAAACAATTAGCACTACTGATGTAGATACAGCAACCTGATCTTTCTACTCTCTTGTCTTTATCCATAATTTTAAACACACCAGCATTTGTCCTAATAATAGTTCTTCAATCACATTTAAGCTACATGTAATATAGAAATCATGAAATCCAGCCATTTTAATTATATGATTTAATAAACTCTGTCATATTAGCAAATGTTGGGCACCCATATACATAATCTATTTAGAAGATATCCGACATCACCATGACCAAAAGAAACTTGTGACCATTTTTAATTTCACCTCATGATCTTGTCAGTTTTTTTTTTTGCTGTGTGGGTTTAATATATGATGCACACATAAAATGTTTTTCTTACATTTTTAAATTATGAAACAATTCTCCAAGTTTCTTTCCTGAATGTGGTAAGGCCAGAACAGTATGAACAGTATTTAGCTAACCAAATACATTATATTGTCACAGATTTTATTGTGGGTGGGAGGCAGGGAGAGAGGTAGTATCATTGCAGCAAATTGGGGCCAATTTTGATTTTCTTGCTTTTTACTCACACAGAGTGTCTTGTAGTAAACAAGTTTTTTTCAGAAAAATTTTCCAGTATGGAAAAATAAAGATAGACACACTGATTGGTACACAACAAGAACTAAAGAAAGAATATACAGTACACTTCTACCATATAAATAAAGCACATGAAAGTTTTGGTGTGGATTGATGGCAAAAAATATTCAAAGTATCTCTCTTTGCCCTCTGTCCCTCCAGCTGAACCAATCAAGATATTACCTCTTTTATCTGGGCTTTTGATAAACAATAAAATTAATTAGCAGTTTATCTCCTTTGGGTTTGATTTTCCTAGGAGATTGTTTGCCTCAGCTGAAATCTTTTCCTATTCTATAGCATATGCAGAATATCAACTAGTTTCTTTTGGCATTTGTGTCAGGAAACCATGATATCTACCCAAAAATCAGTCCTTGAGATGGATAGATACACTGACCTTCAATTAGTCTCCAGCTTAAGACAAAATGAAAAAAATCAATAGCTTATTTTCTCTCCCTATTTCTGTATTTCTCCTCACATTTTGAGGTTTGCTGAGACAAGAAGTCATAAAACCAAAGGCAAGCTTCTCCAGTGCACATTCAGTGATGTTGCTATGGGCTTACAGGGTCATGATTTGCCTTAGTCATTATAAATATACCAATTTTTTTCTGCTAATATATATCCACTTCATCTGTATATAACTATATGTGCTCCCTGTTGGACTCAAAGATCATTTCACCCTGTGTAACTTGTACACTATCCTCTACTTTCATTCCCTAGACTCTTTGTAATAAGCTTTACAAGGAAGGTGTTAGGTAATTGGAACCATCATCATAGGAGGATAACCTATGGCATTGAAGCATGTTGTTCAATTTCATCACTCTTTGTAGGTGTCAAAATGTACATCAGCTCCAAAAGGTGGAAGGAAGGCACACTGACCTCTGTCAAGAATGGCCATGGGGAAGCTAACTGAATACAATAAAACTGTAGACAGGAAATAATTATGGAATGTCTACTGTTTGCAATAAAAGAAGAATCAAACATTGAAGTTTCCATTTTTGCCTACTAATTTTTTTCTCCTGATTGCTTTGGATGTACTTTATCAACTCAAAGACAAGGTAATTAGAAGCTGAATTTATAACAATCATTTCCCTTAGCTTTTCAGAATAAAGATATGCCAGTAAATTTTGAAAGAAACTATGATTTATCATTTTTCTCATCAATAAACAAGGAACCAAATTTTATTCACTGTCATTGCATATAGAGTATTTAGCAGTGCTGTCAATTCTGATATGAGGAAAATGGGAAAGTGTTTAAATGTTGGGCAGCTATAATACTCAAATCTTCTAGGCCTTTTCTTGTTTTTGTTCCACTACTAAGGTTTAAATTTAAGGCCTGGACACAGTTACTTAGATTTATTGCTCAAGGCTGGCACTCTACCACTTTAGCCACAGCTCCATTGCTAGCTTTTTACTGGTTAATTAGAAAAAAGAAAACATGCTTTCCTGACCTGGATAGATTTGGACTCTGATTTTTATATCTCAATCTCCAGAATAGCTAGAATAATGTGAGCCACTGGCACTAGATTTTACTCATCTTTCTTTTTCTTTTTTTTTTCCATATATTTTTATTGTAATTAATAGAAGGGTTACATGATATTTGCCAGATAGATGGTGCATTAATTCCCATACATTGATACCCTTTCACATGTCTTGGTCCGCATTTCCCTCCCCCCCACCCCCACCCCTCATCTTGTTTTCCCCCGTTCCCTAGCCAGTTTCTAATAACCAAATACAAATATATCTGATATATCAGGCAACAAAGTGAGATACTGTAACAATATGAGATAACCAAGGGACAGCAAAAGAGAAGAGAGATAACATAGTCCCTTAAGAACAACAATCATTCATTATATGGCTTATGTTTCTATATCCTAGATATCCTTTCATTTAGTGTTCTACTATATGGCCTTTTGTATCAAGGTTTTGATCTATTGCAAATCTCTGCTAGGAGAGCCCAAAGTTTCTACTGATTATGACAAATGAGGGGAACCACTGAGCCTAAGTTCCTTTGAGTCTGGCATACTTCACTTAATATGATCTTTTCTAAGTCTTTCCATTTCCTAACAAATGCGGCAATGTCATTCTTTCTGACAGCCATGTAGAATTCTGTTATGTACAAATACCACATCTTGTTGATCCACTCATTAACTAAGGGACATCTAGGTTGGTTCATATCTTTGCTATGGTAAATAGTGCTGCAATGAACATTGTTGTGCTGGTGGATTTAGTATGTCCTTGTTTCTGGATGATTGGGTAAATGCCTAGTAGTAGAATTGCTGGGTCATAGGGGAGCTCTATGTTCAGTCTTTTGAGGAACTGCCATACTGCTTTCCATAGTGGTTGACCGAGTTTGCACTCCCACCAACAGTGTAGTAGTGGTCCCTCCTGGCCACATCCCCTCCATCATCTGTTGTTATTAGTTTTCTTGATCCTGGCCATTCTAACTGGAGTGAGGTGGAATCTTAGAGTTGTTTGGATTTCAATTTCTTTTATGACCAGAGATGTGGAGCATTTCTTCATGTGTCTATAGGCCATTTTTGTTTCTTCTTCAAGAAGAATCTCTTTATGTCTTTGGCCCATCTTTTAATGTCCTTTGCCATACAAAAGCTCTAAAGTTTAATGCAGTCCCAGTTATCCAGCCTTTCTCTGATTTGTTGTGATTCTTGGTCATTATTAAAGTTTCGACCTGTGCCAAGGAGGTCTAGTTTATCTCCTATTCCTTCTTGTAAAGTTTTCAGAGTGTCGGCCTTTACCTCCAGGTCTTTGATCCATTTGGAGTTAATTCTAGTGCAGGGTGACAAAGAAGGATCCAACTTTAGTTTTCTGCATGTGCTTAACCACTTCTGCCAGCATCACTTGTTGAAGAGGATATCTTTCTTCCATTCTATTTTTTTGGCTCCCTTGTCAAAGATTAGGTGGCCATAGGCCTGTGGGTTAATATTTGGGTCTTCAGTTCTATTCCATTGGTCTTCAGGCCTGTTCTTATGACAGTACCAAGCTGTTTTGATAATTATAGCTCTGTAATAGAGTCTAAAGTTTGGCATTGAAATTCCTCGAGCGCTTTTCTTTCTGCTCAGAAGTGTTTTTGCTATACGGGGTCTTTTATTATTCTCTATGAAATTTTGGATTGCCTCTTCTATTTCTTTAAAGAATGACATTGGGATATTGATGGGTATTGTGTTGAATTTGGAGATAGCCCTTGGCAAGATTGTCATTTTCACGATATTGATTCTTCCAATCCAGGAGCATGGGAGGTTTTACCATTTCCTCATTTCTGCTTTAATTTCCTTTTTCAGGGTTTTAAAATTTTCATCAAATGGTCCTTTACATTCTTAGGTAAGTACTTTATTTTCTTTGAGGATATTTCAAAAGGAGTTGCTTTCCTGATTGTTGCCTCATTCCTCTCACTGTTGGCATAGAGGAAGGCAGTTGATTTTTCAGGGTTAATTTTATACCCTGCTACCCTTCCAAATTTTGAATCAGCTCAAGCAGCTTGGGAGTGGAGTCTATAGGTTGCTTTAAATACAAAATCATGTCATCTGGAAAGAGGGAAAGTTTACTTCCTCTTTCCCTATTTGGATCCCCTTCATGCTGGATTCTTGCCTTATGGCACTGGCTAGGAATTCTAATACTATGTTAAAGAGTAGTGGAGAGAGTGGGCATCCTTGTCTCATTCAGCTTTTTGAGGGAATGGCTTTAGCTTTTTACCATTAAGTATAATACTAGCTGTGGGTTTGTCATACACAGCCTTTATTCTACTGAGGAATGTTCCATGGATTCCTAGTTTCTCCAGAGCTTTTAACATAAAGGGGTGTTCGATCTTGTCAAATGCCTTTTCCCCATCTATTGAGACAATCACGTGATTTTTGTCTTTGCTCCTGTTGATGTGTTGAATTATAGTAACTGATTTGTGTATGTTGAACCAGCTTTGCCTCCCTGTGATGAGTCCTGTTTGATCGTAGTGTATAATTTTTTGATGAGTTGTTGTAGACGGTTGGCTAGGATGTTGTTGAGAAGTTTTGCATTGATTTTCATCAAGGAAGTATATCTATAGTTCTCTTTCTTTGATGAATCTCTGTCTGGTTGGGGATGAGGGTTGTACTGGCTTCATAGAATGAGTTTGGTAAAGAGCCTTAATTTTCAATTTCGAGAAGGAGCAGGAGAAGGATGCGAAGGAGAAGGGGAAGGAGAAGCAGAATGGGAAGGGGAAGAGGAAGACGAAGAGGAGGAGGAGGTAGGGAGAATGAAGAGGACGGGAAGAGGAAATTTTATAGCTCTGAGTGCCTACAATAACAAATTGGAAAAATCACAAACCAACAATTTAATGTGTCACCTTTAGCTCCTGGAAAAAGAGCAAGAAACCAACCCTAATCCCGTTAGAAGGAAGCAAATTATTAAAATCAAAGCACAATTAAATGAATTGGAATCTGAAAAAATTATAGAAAGAATCAACAAAACAAGGAGTTGGTTCTTTGAAAGAATTAACAAAATTGACAAACTCTTAGCAAATCTTACCGAAAAAAGAAGGGAGCATATCGAAATAAACAAAATCACAGACGAAAATGTTAATATCATGACAGAAATTACCAAGGTCCAGAGTATCGTGAGGGAATACTTCTCAAACATTTACGCCAACAAATTTGAGAATCTACAAGAAATGGATGAATTCCTAGCCAATATTAACATACCCACTGTGGGGAGCTGCGAGGGCTGCCCTTAAAGATGGCGCCGGTTTCCGCCTTCCGCCATCCTGACGGCGAGTGCTCTCTGTGAAAACAACTCCTTATATGGCTAAGTTTTGGCTTCTGGTTTGCTTCTGCGTAGTTGGCCCTATCGGCATCTCCCACGTGGCTTTTCAGGATTGGCCAGGTGGAGGTCATATAAGACCAGGGATAGTCCCGGAAGAAGAAGAAGAAGAAGAAGAAGAAGAAGAAGAAGAAGAAGAAGAAGAAGAAGAAGAAGAAGAAGAAGAAGAAAGAAGGAGAAAGGAAGAAGCTTGTTAAGGGTTCCTGAATAAACCACTTGGAGAAGAATCCTGTGTCACGTCTTCCTTGCTGGTCGAGGCGGAAGCGACAAGTGGTGGCCCGTACGGGGAAACACTTATACGGAGGATTCAGAACTTGTGGTCAGGGCAGTGCACCGGAAAGTTCCCAGGTAAGTGGGAATCCGCGGTCAAAGCGGGCATAGTTCGGGGCTCTACTCTGTAGATAAGAGAGAGAGCGGCAACCCGGGGAGAAACAAAAATAAAGGAAAAGTGAAAGCGTAACAAAGTGACAATTTTCTTAACTGAAGATGGGCGCCACGACGTCACATCCAATTTTTCTGGCCCTCAATGTACTATTGCGTTCTAAGGGGCTAAAACTAAGAAAGGGTACATTGCAAGGATTTCTTAATGAGTGTGAAACTGTGGCTCCTTGGTTTATTGTATCAGGGAACCTTACAGTAGCTTCTTGGGATAAATTAGGGAAGGATTTGGACTTTGCTTATGAGCAAGGCACGTTAAAAGCTGGAGTTAGAACCATTTGGAAAATGATTAGGGGGTGTCTTCAAGACCAGCGCTGTTGTGACGCTGTGGAAAATGGTCAGTCAGCGCTAGAACAGCTGCAGGAGGAAAGATCTGAAAAGGCGTACAGTGAAAGTTCACTTAGCGAGAAAGGGAAAGCGTCCAGAAGACTTTACCCCGACCTGTCTGAGTATAAAGAGGAAGGAGGGTCTGATCTAAGCAGCTCAGAAGACGATGAGGAAGTACAGGACTTGATACAACAAATGTGGAAGACTCGTTTAAAACGAGAAAAGGGGAAGCAAAGCAGTAAGTGGAATGTAGGGGAGGAGACTCCCGAGAGGAGTCCTCCAGCCACTGCCTCAGCGCCTCTAATTCCACCTCCCTATCAACAGGGGGCAGTTGGTCACACATTTTGCCCCGAGATGTGGAGGACAGTTCACACAGAATTGGCTTGTCCAGTTTTTCAGGACCAAAACCAACAGAGATATCATGAGCCACTTGAGTTTAAAGTGGTTAAGTCCTTGGCTGAGTCAGTTCGAACATATGGCATAACTGCCTCCTTTACAGTGGCTCAGGTAGAGGCCTTGAAGAGAAATTGTATGACCCCTTCTGACTGGGCTGGACTTACTCGTGCCTGTTTGAGCCCAGGGCAATACTTGGACTGGTGAACTTTTGTGTTGGAGTTTTCCAACGAACAGGCAGCAATTAATCAAGCAAATGGTCACGGACCCTGGGACAGGGACATGCTTCTGGGGCAGGGAAGATTTGATAACGTTCAAACAGGGTATCCACCGGAAGTGTATGAGCAAATTAATGACATTTGTATTAGAGCCTGGAAAGCCTTGCCTAATCGAGGGGAAGTTAGTGGCAATCTTACAAAAATCCTGAAGGGGGCCACCGAACCATTTTCGGACTTTGTTGCTCGGATGGTTGAGGCAGCGGGGAGAATTTTTGGCGACCCAGATAGAGCCATGCCCCTAGTAAAACAACTGATTTATGAGCAGTGTAACAAAGAGTGCAATGCTGCTATAACTCCATATAAACATAAAGGCATAGAAGCATGGATGAAAGTTTGTAGAGAATTGGGTGGCCCATTGACTAATTCTGGCCTCGCTGCAGCTGTAATCCAGCTCACTAGTAACTAGTAAGAAAAGCAATGCATCCGGAGCATGCTTTAAATGTGGAAAAATGGGACATCTTAAGTGAGATTGTCCAGAACGAAGAGGAGCTGGAGGAGCAGGAAGGACCCAGCCAAGTAGACAACCTGGACTCTGTCCAAGATGCATAAAGGGCAAGCATTGGGCAAATGAATGTAAATCAGTAAAGGATGTAAATGGACAGCCTCTAGGCCACCCTGCCCAGTCAAAAAACGGCCAGAGGGGCCCACGTCCCCAGGGCCCGCAAATATATGGGGCTGTAGAGAGCCAGAGCGAGGGGGCGCCCCAGGAGAGATGGCCCACCCTACGCCATCCCAAGGACCGTGGAGAGCCACTGCAGGTTCAGCGGGATTGGACCTCCATGCCACCGCCAGGGTCATATTAACACCTCAAATGGGAGTGCAACTGATGGACTCAGATTTTCAGGGGCCCCTAAAGAGTGGCACAGTGGGGTTGTTAATTGGCCGTTCCTCGGCAACCCTCCGATGCCTCAGAGTACACCCAGGGGTCATTGACCCAGATTACACAGGAATAGTTAAAATTATGGTTGAAGCACCAAAAGGCATAGTGGCTATTTCTCCAGGAGATAGAATAGCACAATTACTACTTCTTTCTAGTCTCCATGAGACTTTCCCTGCCAGGCAGGCCACCAGGGGAGACAAAGGCTTTGGATCCACCGGCGTGGAACTGGTGTGTATGTCATTAGACTTGAATGAAAGGCCTACTATGGAACTAGAGGTAGATGGAAAAAGAATCATTGGACTTTTAGATACAGGAGCAGACCGCAGCATTATAGCCAAAAAGGACTGGCCTCGGGGATGGCCAGTGCAGGCCTCTGATCAGACTCTGCGAGGTCTAGGCTATGCGAGGGCCCCCGATGTCAGTGCTCGGCAATTGAATTGGAAAGATGAGGAAGGACACTGAGGAACCATTCAGCCTTATGTTCTTGAGCTTCCGGTCTCACTGTGGGGCCGTGACCTAATGAAAGAAATGGGCTTCTGTCTCAGCAATGATTATTCACCTGCCTCCAAAGACATGATACTACAGATGGGATATTATCCTGGCCGTGGACTGGGGAAGAAGTTGCAGGGTCGAAAAAACCCTATTGAGGTCCAGAAAAAATTAGATAAACATGGGTTGGGTTTTTCCTAGGGGCCGCTGAGGAACAAGTCCCCATTACTTGGAAGACGGAGGAACCAGTATGGGTGCCTCAGTGGCCATTAACCTCCGAGAAATTAGCAGCAGCCCAAACCCTTGTGAAAGAACAATATGACTTATGTCATATTAGGCCCTCTGTGTCACCTTGGAACACACCTATTTTTGTTATAAAGAAGAAGTCTGGAAAATGGCGATTATTGCATGATCTGCAAGCTACTAATGCCCAAATGCAAATTATGGGCCCCATACAAAGGGGATTACCTGTGTTGTCCGCCCTTCCCGAGCATTGGCCCATTATAGCAATAGATATTAAGGATTGCTTTTTTTCCATACCCTTGCACCCCCGAGATTGTGAACGCTTTGCTTTTACTGTGCCATCTTGTAATCATGAGGATCCAGATCAAAGATATGAGTGGATTGTTTTGCCTCAAGGTATGGCAAATAGCCCAACCATGTGTCAACTATATGTGGGGCAAGCTATCCGCCCTATTAGACAAAAGTATCCAACTTTGAAATGCATCCATTATATGGATGATGTTCTCTTAGCCGCAAAAAATTAGGAAATATTGAATGAAACATATGGTGAATTAGTTAACACCATGCAACAACGGGGATTGCATGTGGCCCCGGAGAAAGTTCAATTAGGAAGGGTAGTAGAATATTTGGGTGCAAAAATTACCCCCGTTTCTGTGATGCCACGGAAGTTAACTTTGAGAATAGATAGTTTGAAAACCTTGAATGATTTTCAAAAATTGTTAGGAGATATTAATTGGATAAGGAATTATTTAGGTATACCAAATTATGAGTTGAAGCCCCTTTTTGATGTTCTTAAGGGCAGTTCAGATTTAGCTTCCCCTCGGGTCTTGAGTGAGGAAGCCCGCTCAGCCTTTGTGAAGGTAGAGAATGCACTTAGTAATACTATCCTATGTAGGTTGAAGGAGGGTGAACCCTTTTCCTTGTGTATAATTCCCTCCTTTTATCAGCCCACTGGTGTTTTATGGCAAAAGGGCCCTTTATTATGGATTCATCCTCGAGTGTCCCCTGGAAAGTCCCTTGGATACTATCCTGATGTGGTTGCCCTATTGGCATTACAGGGTATCCAGCAAAGTATTCAATTTTTGGGACAAGCCCCCAACACAATTATTGTTCCATATACCTCTCAACAGATACAGGTTTTATGTGCTGCTGTTGACAATTGGGCTGTTCTTAAATGCTCCTTTAATGGAGAAATTGATAATCATTATCCAAAGCATCCTTTATCGGGATTTATAAAGGAACACCCAATTATTTTTCCAAAAATTACCGTGCAAGAACCTATAGCAGATGCTCCCAATATCTTTACTGATGGGTCCAAAACAGGCTGTGGTGTGTATGTAGTTAACACCCAACCCCCAGTTCAACATCAATTTACTCCGGGCAACCCCCAAGTAATAGAATTAATGATTGTTTTAGAAGTTTTTAAAAATTTTCCTGGTCCCTTTAATTTAATTTCTGATTCTGCTTATGTAGTAAATGCTTTGAAAGTGTTAGAAGCCATGGGCCCTATAAAGGCGACTGCATCTGTTCACCCCCTATTTGTTCAACTTCAAATATTAATATGGCAGAGAAGAAGTCCATTCTTTCCTCTACATATCAGAGCCCACTCAGGTCTTCCAGGTCCACTTACAGTGGGAAACAATATGGCAGATGTTTATACTAGAGCCCCATGGATCCTGTCAGTATCCTCTTTGGATAGAGCCAGAGAATTCCATCAGACCTTCCATGTCAATTTTCGGGCACTACGGGCCCATTTTTCCTTATCCAGGGCAGATGCCCGTCAAGTAATTTTGGATTGTCCCAAATGTGTTATTTACCAGCACCCTCCTAGTGTTGGGGTGAACCCACGTGGGTTACTCCCGTTGAAAATCTGGCAAATGGATGTGACTCACATACCCGAATTTGGACGTTTAATGTATGTTCATGTGTCTGTGGACATCTGTTCCGGTGTCATTTATGCCTCATCATTGTCCGGAGAAAAGGCCCATAATGTTATTGCCCACTGCCTTGAGGCATGGGCAGCCTGGGGCCTCCCACAAATGTTAAAGACGGACAATGGTCCTGCTTACACTGGAAAGCAATTCACCTCCTTTTGCGCCCGTATGGGTGTTTCCTTAATTCATGGCTTACCTTATAATCCTCAAGGCCAAGGTATTGTGGAACGTGCTCACCGCACTCTTAAGGAACTTTTACAAAAACAAAAAGGGGGAGAGGGCTTAGCCCCTACTCCAAAAGAGAGAATATCCCTGGCTTTATTTACCTTGAATTTTTTGAATTTGGATATCCATGGCCGTTCTACGGCAGATAAGCACAGCTCTCCAGCTGCCCCAAATTTAGGGACTGTAATGTGGAAAGATGTGATCACGGGGTGCTGGAATGGCCCCGACCCCATGCTGGCATGGTCACGAGGATCTGCATGTGTTTTTCCGCAGGACCGCCTGGATCCGGTGTGGGTGCCTGAACGACTTATACGGAAAGCCAAAAATGGAGAAATGCAAGACACTGCAGATACTCCTCCTTCTGATGATATTGTGCTTGATAATTCAGCGAGGGAGTGCAATACTGAGATGGGGGATCCTGTCAGCCTTTCCGAGACCCATGCCCGTAAGATATGATGCAGCTTTATTCCCTCACCTTTTTACCACTAATAAGACACTTAATCTCCCATTTTATCCTTTAGATAAGGAGGAGGCAGGGATTGGGGAAGAGCGCAACATCACCCTATTAGGAACTTTGTGTTTCACTGTAACTAATGAGACAGGGAGTAATATCACTTGTATAGGGCTCCCTCAGTCAAAGGCAGCATACTTTAGGGGCTGGCAAGGGTCCTCTGGGTCTACGGAGGTTTGGGCCAATGCGACAGGTTTCACATATGCTGCAAATTTATCTAAACAATTATCAAGTTGTCTTTTAGGAAATTGGACTGGAGAATTTGATGTATTAATGATGCAGTTGTGGACTGCCATTACGAGTGTGAATTCTACCCGGGTTGATGAAACTCTACTGCAGGATGTTTCTTCCTGGATCCTGTCGGCAGTTGGACACCTGAAAGAGTGGGCGGGAATGGGATCTCTTATGGGAATTTTGGCCATAATTATCCTATTGTGCCTGTGGTGTATTTGCTGCATTAGGAGCCTCCATCGCTGGAACATGGCTATGCTGGTTCAGGCCTTCACTGCCATAGAAGCAGGACAGTCCCCCTATGTGTGGCTTGCCACACTTAAAGAGTAAGCGCAGGATGTGAGGCAAGCGCACTGCACTTGGGAATCGCTTCCTGGTGCGAGCCCCAAGAAGAGCATGTCAGGGTGCATGTGGGTTGATGCCCAAAATCCCACCTCTGTAAAAAGGCATCGGACAGGTCTGGTAGTCCTTGGGAAAGGCACCGCCCAGGTGAAGACCAGTGCACGGTCCTGAACAACAATTTTTAGCAGAGCCCTGACCTCTACTCTTGTCTGCTGCTTAATAAATAAAAAAGGGGGAGCTGTGGGGAGCTGCGAGGGCTGCTCCTTAAAGATGGCGCCGGTTTCCGCCTTCTGCCATCCAGACGGCGAGTGCTCTCTGTGAAAAAAAACTCCTTATATAGCTAAGTTTTGGCTTCTGGCTTGCTTCTGCGTAGTTGGCCCTATCGGCATCTCCCATGTGGCTTTTCAGGATTGGCCAGGCGGAGGTCATATAAGACCAGGGATAGTCCCGGAAGAAGAAGAAGAAGAAGAAGAAGAAGAAGAAGAAGAAGAAGAAGAAGAAGAAGAAGAAGAAGAAGAAGAAGAAGAAGAAAGAAGGAGAAAGGAAGAAGCTTGTCAAGGGTTCCTGAATAAACCACTTGGAGAAGAATCCTGTGTCGCGTCTTCCTTGCTGGTCGAGGCGGAAACGACACCCACAATGAACCAAGAAGAACTAACCCAACTAAACAGGTCTATTTCAAGCACTGAAATAGAAATGGCAATAAGAGACCTTCCACCTAAGAAAAGCCCAGGACCAAATGGATTCACAGCTGAATTCTATAAGGTCTTCAAAGCAGAGCTCACACCAATACTCCTCAAGCTCTTCAATGAATTGAAAATGAAGATTCTTTACCAAACTCATTCTTTGAAGCCAGTATAACCCTCATCCCCAAACCAGACAGAGAGTCATCAAAGAAAGAGAACTATAGACCTAGTTCTTTGATTAACATCAATGCAAAACTTCTCAACAAAATACTGGCCAACCGTCTACAACAACTCATCAAAATTATACACTATGATCAAACAGATATCATCACAGGGAGGCAAAGCTAGTTCAACATACACAAATCAATTAATATAATTCAACACACCAACAGGAGCAAAGACAAAAATCACATAATTGTCTCAATAGATACAGAAAAGGCATTTGACAAGATCGAACACCCCTTTATGTTAAAAGCTCTGGAGAAACTAGGAATCCATGGAACATTCCTCAGTAGAATAAAGGCTGTGTATGACAAACCCACAGCTAGTATTATACTTAATGGTAAAAAGCTAAAGCCATTCCCTCAAAAAGCAGGAATGAGACAAGGATGTCCACTCTCTCCACTCCTCTTTAACATAGTATTAGAATTCCTAGCCAGTGCCATAAGGCAAGAAGCAAGCATAAAGGGGATGCAAATAGGGAAAGAGGAATTAAACTTTCCCTCTTTGCAAATGACATGATCCTGTATTTAAAGAATCCTAGGGACTCCACTCCCAAGCTCCTTGAGCTGATTCAAAACTTTGCTCATCTTTCTAATAAAAAAAATATATCATCATTTTCTCAAAGGAAAGATATGATTAATCATTTTTCTTGATGTGCACATTCAACATCATATAATCTTAGGTTTATAGCTACTATTCATTAAATTCTGTGTATCTAGGAAGCATAATAAGAGCAAATAGGTTTTCACATTTTGAGGGGGGGCAATCCTGAGGACTGAACTCAGGGCCTGAGCACTGTCTTTGGGGTTTCCTCAAGGCTGGTGTTCTACCACAGCACCGCTTCCAGCTTTTTTCTATGTGTGTGATACTGAGAAATGAACCTGGGTCTTCGTTCATGCTAGGCAAGCACTCTACCACGAGAACAAACTCCTTGTCCCAGGTTTGGACATCTTAGTAAGGGATGCCATTATTTTTATTTACGTAATGGCAGTGAGCATAAGGCAGGAATAAAGTAAATTCACTAAGGATAACACAATCACTGATGGAACTGAAACTGTGGTCTTGAGACCACAACTCCAGTCAATCCTCTATTTTGCCACTTAGACCTAAGAATAAAATAGATTACAAATTTCAAGTACACATTTTTCCTCCCTTATGACATGGACTTGTAAGATGTTGTTTATACTCTTAGGAAAAGAAGGGAGCTAATTGAACCAGCTTTTCCAGTTCCTACGTTATTTTGTTAGAGGAAAGTTAGACCTTAGTAGATGAATTATATTAAAAGGAAGAAGTGGGGGAAAAATAAGCACCATGGTTAGGATGCCTGATTTGAGTCTCAGTTATAATACCAGTGGTGTGGCCTTATTCAGGTTATTGCCTTCTTTTTTGATTTTTCTGTTAAGTCATTTTTCTCATCTGTGTGGTAGATTGTGACGGTACCTATTACACAGGATTGCTGTCAAGATTATATGAGCTAATGTTATTGACTATTTATAAGAAAAGCATTCTGGCATATAATGCACTTATAATAGGCATTATATTGTACTGTTGATATCATTATTTCCACAGTCCACTATATTTCTTATCTGTCCTGGAATGTTACTCTTAGAAATCATCTCAAATGCTCCCCCATGCCCGTGAGGCCACCTGAAGATTTTTTATATAATTTTGACAAAACCTAATAACCTTGAGTTTAGTCATCTACCAGACTTTTCTCTACGTACTGTAAGTACTCTATGTTTTTTGCAACATTTATTGCATTTAGCACAATTTATGACCTATAGTAGTGAACTGAAGAGTATATTTAAGTAGGATAGAGTAGAAAAAAATCCCACAACATTCCAAGATCATGAATTCATTTGTAAGTTCATATAGAGCCGTAACATGAAATGTAATATGTATAGAGAGTTCTCCAATACTATTGTGGAAATGCACATTGGAAGGGATATCCTGCCATTTAACCTTAATGCCTATTTTTATTCCTTTGCAGTCATTTCTCCAGCATGGAACAAACTGACTTCAAATTCAAACATATGCCATGGAGGTATAGTTTTCTCATTGTCTGAATTGTATCAGATATGTCCATATGCTGTATGACAATTTGTTTTGAGTGTGCCTTTTTAATGGTAATGCCTACACAGTCATACACATTTTGGTACTAACTCAGAGAGAGTTATGACTGGGTTTTTCTTGAAATGCTAATGGTACGTACAGGTTTTCAAATAGCTTACCTTTCCAACAAAGACTCTAAGGTATCAAAGTTTTATTCATGATACTAAATAATCTTCACTCAATACTTTTCTCAAATCCCAGGGACAGTTGAAAGTTGAAAGCCTAGTAGATGCTACATGTTTTATTGGCCACTGCAGAAACACAGGAATGAAACATTCTTCAAAAACATAATTCACCTCTATTCAGGATAATCATGAATGGATCAGAGAGGCTAGAATTCTGTTTCTCCAGACAGAACAGATGAGCTCCAAAAGTATGCTCAACTGAGTAGTTTTGTTACAGTAATTTTATACAAGTTCCTCAAGTGTGCCATATTCTTTCTTCTCTCCAGGCTTCTATGCAAAATACTCCTTTGCTTTTAAAGCCATTCTTCATGCTGCTCTGACCTCATTTTGCTTGTCTAAGTCTTTCCATCTAAATTGTGTCCCATGAACTGTAACTGTCTTCTTACTTGCATGGCCTCTTGAACTGACTGCAAAGAAATGAAACCCACACCATATCTTCTTCATCTTTGTACATCTTATCCATATAATTTCTAATATTTACTTGTTCTAAATGAAAACTAAATAATTCAGGCTATACATGTTCATTTTATCATGTAGTAAAAATGAGCGAGGTGGCTCATGCCTGTAACCCTAGCTAATCAGGAGGCTGAGATCTGAGGATCAAGGTTCAATGCTAGCCCAGGCACAAAAGGACCTGGGATTCTTATCTCCAATTAAACTCTAGAAAAATGGGAAGTGGGGCTTGTCTCTAGGGTAGGGCAGTAGCCTGGAGCTGAAGAGCTGAGGGACAATGCCTAGGCCCAGGAGTAGTGGAGTAGCCTTGATCTGAAGAGCTCATGGACAGCGCCCAGGCTGAGTTCAAGCCCAATGACCCTCCCCCCAAAAAAAGTTAGCATAACAAAACTCTTTGAAAACTTTTAGTAATAGGGAAGATTATTTTGAGAAATGAGAGTAAGCAAGAGAATTTGATCTGATCACAGCATATATACACATATACATAAGTGTGTGTGCAAAATTCCCTGGTGGAAACTCTTTGAACAGCTAGAAAATCCTGAAAAAGTGAGTGACAAAAAATGTAAAGCAGGTCCTGAAGTATGAGTGCTAGTGGTAGAGGACAGGTAAAGGGAATGGATAAAGAGTAAATATGGTTGAAATGCTTTGTATATATGAAAGTGAAGGAATGAAGTTGTTGAAATGTCTTTGGAAGAGCAGAGGGAGATGAAAGGAAAGGGATGAATGAGCTTAATGTGATCAAAGCATATTGTTGGTATATGCTGATATGTTAAAACTAACATTCCCTATATAACTATTTGATAATGCTTATGTCAGAGACTGGTACTAAGTGTTTAATAAGATGTCTGAAAAATGTTTCATGGAGTTCCTGGTGTTTTATAAGCACTCCTGCAAAGTAATTATTAACACTAAGCTAAATCAAAAGAGTAAAAATGATTTTAATATAATCAATTTGACTAGAATGAAAGAAAGACAGCCTCTCCAACAAGTGGTGCTGGCAAAACTGGTTAAGCATCTGCAGAAAAATAAACTTGGATCCTTCTTTGTCACCCTGCACTAGAATTAACTCCAAATGGATCAAAGACCTTGAAGTAAAGGCCAACACACTGAAAATTTTACAAAATGGAATAGGAAATACACTAGGCCTCCTTAGCACAGGTCGAAACTTTCTCAATAAGGAGCAAGAAACATAACAAATCAGAGAAAGGCTGGATAAGTGGGACTGCATTAAACTGCAGAGCTTCTGTCTGGCAAACGATGTAGCTAGTAAATTAATTAGGAAGCCTACACAGTGGGAGAAGGTCTTCACTAACCATATTAGGGACAAAGGCCTCATATCTAAACTAAATCAACAGCTCAAAAAATTGAATCACTCCAAAACTAATCTCCAAAGTAACAACCATCCCATTAAAAGATGGGCCAAAGATTTAAAGAGAGTCTTCTCTGAAGAAGAAATAAAAGTGGCCTATATACACATGAAGAAATGCTTGACATCTCTGGTCATAAAAGGAATACAAATCAAAACAACTCTAAGATTCCACCTCACTCCAGTTAGAATGGCCAGGATCAAGAAAACAAATAACAACAGATGCTGGAGGGGATGTGGCCAGGAGGGATCACTACTACACTGTTGGTAGGAGTGCAAACTCATTCAACCACTATGGAAAGCAGTATGGCAGTTCCTAAAAAAACTAAACATAGAGCTCCCCTATGACTCAGCAATTTCACTACTAGGCATTTACCCAATTGTCCAAAACAAGGACATACTAATTCCACTAGCACAACGATGTTCATTGCAGCACTACTTACCATAGCAAAGATATGGAACCAACCCAGATGTCCCTCAGTTGATGAGTGGATCAACAAGATGTGGTATTTATACACAATGGAATTCTATGCTGCTGTCAGAAAGAATGACATCTCCAAATTTGTAAGGAAATGGAAAGACTTAGAAAAAATCATATTAAGTGAAGTAAGCCAGACTCAAAGGAACATAGGCCCAATGGTCTCCCTCATTTGTCATATCAGTAGAAACCTTGGGCTCTCCTAGCAGAGATTTACAATAGAACAAAATCTAGAGACATTAGGCCAAATAATATGACACTAAATATATGAACCTCCAGGATAAGGAAACAAAAGCCTTATAATGAATGACTGTTGTTCTTAATGTGCTATGTTATCTCTCATCTCTTTTGCCATCCTTTGGTTATCTCATATTGTTACAATATTTCACCTTGTTATTTGATATATTTTGCCTGTGCTTAATTGGTTATTTGAAATTGGATGGGGAATGGGGGAAATCAAGATAAGCTGGGGGAGGGTGGGAGGGAAATGGGGACCATGTCATGAGAAAGGGTATCAATGTTTGTGAACTTATGTAACCCTTCTATTAATCGCAATAAAAAAGAAAAAAAAACAAATACCAAGAGAAGTGTTAAAAATCAAAAACACAAACAATCTCTGCCAGTAGAATCCAGAAATAACATCCTTGGGCATATATGCAATATTTTCATAGATTCAAATTCAGGAAAAAATACACCAACATGTCTACCTATTTCTACTTCAGCTCTATTCAAAATAGTAAAGCCATGGAAGCAGTACTGATATACTAACACTGACAAATGAATAAAAGAAATGTAATATAGTAAATATATTTATATATATATAATTAATTTGATGAAAATTTCTTCATTTTATTTTCACAGGTTATTTAATATATTTGAAGTGTAACACATACACACATATCACACACACACACTAATTTTTATGTATTTACTTATATTTTCTTCATGGTTTGAATTTTTTCACATATTTTTTGTAATTAATAGAAGGGTTACATTATATTCACCAGATAGAAGGTGCATTACTTCACAAACATTGATACCCTTTCTCATGTCTTGGTCCCCATTTCTATCTCCCCACCCTGCCCCTCACTAGTTATACCCCTTCCGTATCTTATTTCAAATAACCAAATAAACATATATACAATATATCAGATAACAACGTAAAATACTGTAACAAAATGAGATAACCAAGGGACAGCAAAAGAGCTTAGAGATAACAGTACATTAAGGACAACAACAATCACTCATTACATGGATTTTGTTTCTATATCCTGGAGGTCCTTTCATTTATCGTGCTTTTAATTTTCTTCTTATTTCTTTCTAAGTTATTTTCTACGTAGTTTATCTATTTCCTGTAGAAAAAACTCTTAAATATTGGTATGGTGCTAAAACAAAAAGTCATTACTGCTTCTGGAAGACATTACTGCTTATACTCACTCATAAGTGAAGCTAAGAGTTGATCTCATATAAGTAGTGAGGGGAGTAAGTTACCAAATTGTTAATAGCAGGGGTGAGTTAAGCATAGAGAAACATTGGTTATGGGGTATAAAACACCGATAATGGATTATTGTAAATTTAAAAAGCATCAAAAGATACAATTTTGAATGCCTTTAGTACAAAGTAATAAATATTTGATGTAGTAGAAATGTTAATTTACATACATTTGATTATATACAAGTCAAAATATCACAATGTCACCTTATTACATACAAATATTATGTAATACATAATCAGTGTTACATCTGTCATTATTTCTCTTGTCTAATTACTGTGAATACAGCAGTGAGGGACCATGTAGCTACATTAAATTTTGCTTCAATCATGCCATCATGTAATTTCTCACTTTTCTAGCTTGTTAGACAAATAATCATAAGTCAGTGCCATTTCACACATGCTCCAACATTACATATTTAAAGTAGGAGGTATTCGCTGGGAACTTAAAGTGATCTACAAAATATAGCAAATCAAGTTATATAAGGCTCATAGGATTATTGACAAATATGCCCAAGTATTTTTTAACATTATTTAATACCAGTAAGATTAAACCTTGTATGAGGAGATTAGAATAAAGCCATTATCTCCTTTTTGGGTGAGAGTTTGTTTTCATTGATCCCTGCCAAACAAAACAAATTTTCTTAACTCCTCGCATCCCTAGTATCTTGTTTCTCTTATTCATTTCTAATGTGAATGTTTTTATATATCTGCTGAAATTCTGAAATATTATATTTTAAAATGGTATGGACATTTAGATTTAATTCAATATGCACCACTTTAATACCTGTTGAAAGAAGTGAAATGGAAATAACCCCTCAATAACCAGTCCTCTCATGTGCTTCATTATATATACACAATAATTTTAGCTATGGATCATGACAGAAATATTCTTATAGATCTTCAACTGATTACAATATGGAAATAAGAGAAACACAAATAAGAAGCTATTTTTAAGAAGAGCATTTTACTTGGTAAAGCTTTCATTTCAAAGGACCTTCGGGTATGAAAGAAATTTAGGATGCCCTTAAATGCATTATGAACAAATGGAGCTGCATTATATAATGTTGATATTCTGGGAGACCTGGATCAAGAAGGAGAAATCAATACCTCATGTATACCTAACATAATCCTTTCAAGGGGCTCAAAGCCTTGTTTTTCTTCTACATTTGAGAAAAGTTAAAACAAGTAAACAAATCTGACAACTTCATTTTATTTTAATAAGTTCATATAAATAGCTGATGATTTTTCCTTCAAAGTCCTATTAAGTACTTCTGAAGATTTCACTCCAGCTTAGGGAACAGTAAGCCCAGGATTTTACTGAGTATAAGATCTTCAAATGCATAATCATATTATATCACTTAGGTCAGAGAAAAGGAAATTTTGTTGAATATCTCATTTTTTTCTGCTGTCAGGTATGATATAGATAAGAATTTTGAAAATATAAGTAATACTATATTTATCCATTTACAGCAAAAGCAATCACCCAGGGCAAAACTGAAAGCCAGAATTAAATGAATAATCACCTGAAAGCAGCAAGAAATAAAGAAACCAGCTGTTTTAGAGCCATGGTTTTATAATCTTAGAAGAGTAATACTGTATAGAAAATTAAAGTTATCATTTTACTCAGCTTGGCTACTTGGTTTACTGTGAAAACATTATGCCTAGCCTACCTTATAATGTACAGCGATTTTAGGGGTATCAGCAGATGCTATTTTAAACATCTACATCCATAGCTGTGGAAATAGTTAACATAAAAGAGAGGAAGGAAACTAACATTCAAAAAGAGCATCTAAGTATGATCATTAGTTGATCAAGATGATTCGATGATTCAATCATTCAAAATATATACATTGAAGAATTTCTTCAACTGGAATAGCAAGTACAGATGTGTGGGTATGTGAAAGCAGTGCTTGTACAAGGCACAGAAAACAGTGAGTATGGGTATGTAAAGGACAAATTCAGTTAGGGTATTTGAAAAGATTGAGGCTAGTCATCATTTGGTGCCAGAGTGTGGACAGCATCTAATTATAAGAATTTCATTTCTGGGTCAAAAGATTTAAGCATTAGGTTTTATATTTGAGAGTAACATAATTGGATTTATGTTTTGGAAGGTACACTCTTCAAAATACAAGGTAGGATTGGAATAGGCTATCTTTTTTATTGGTGGTATTACTCGGATTTTGAACTCAGGGCTTACTAGGAAGGCATTCTATCAAATGAACCCTGCTTCTACTTTTTTTTTTTTGGGTCAGTCGTTGGGCTTGGACTCTGGGCCTGGGTGTTGTACCTGAGCTCTTCAGCTCAAGGCTAATGCTTTATAATTTGACCTACAGAGCCACTTCCAGTTTTCTGGTGGTTTAATTGTAGATAAGAGCCACCGATTTTCATGCCTGGACTGATTTTGAACCGCGATCCTCAGATCTCAGCCTCCTGAGTAGCTAGGATTACAGGTATGAGCTCCTGGCTATACTTATTATTTTTGAGCAGACTCTTGCTTTCTTGTGAATCTGAACTGTCCTGGACTGTGATCATCCTATTTACATATCCTGTTACCCCTAGAATGACTAGCAAGTACCATAATGCCAACTTTCTCTGTTAAGATAAAGCCTCATAAGATTTTTTTTGATCTAGCTGTCCTTGAACCAGTATTCCCCTGATCTGTCTTCTGTCTTCCAAACAGCTAGAAATCGAAGCACTTGTGAAGCGAAGAGTGATATCCATGCACATTTCCATAGAAAATTATATAGACTATTTTCGGAGGGCCATAAACAAACTTAAAATGAGGATTTGGGGGAAAACTTACATTGCAGTGTCTACCTTGTGCTGATCAGGTTTGTTACTATATGGGTTGCTTTGCTCTAGGTAAACACAGCTCAAGGTTATATTAATGTGCTGACATTTTATATGAGAGAGTAGTCCAGGGATTTGAGAACAAAGAATAAAAGGAGAAGAAAAGCAAAAAAAGAAATAAACCAGTGTGATAAAATGAATTATTGAGCTTGGATTTACTTCATCATTAGCTGTGAGGAGACACAGCAGTCTTCTGTCAGTAGGTGCTTTTTAAAAAATTTTTGAAACCACTGTGGTTGGACTTTTATGAAAAGCTTAAAAATGGAGCCTGATTCTTGCAACAGTCCATGGAAGGGAGATAGGAGAAAGTTTTTATCTGTCTGACCATCTTATTCTTCAAATTCACCTGATGGTGACCCAAATACCCCCTACTTCCAGCTTTCAGTTTCCATACATTGAGAGTCCACTTTGGATGACAAATCATGTAACATGGTTTGACATTTTATTCATATTCAAAAAATAAAAGGCCGGGTGTGGGGGCTCACACCTATAATCCTAGCTACTCAGGAGGCTAAGATCTGAGGATCGCAATTCAAAACCAGCCCAGGCACTAAAGAATGTGAGACTCTTATCTCCAGTAAATCACTAGAAAATAGGAAGTGGGGCTGAGGATCCAGGCGTAGGGTAATAGCCTTGAGCTGAAGAGCTCAGGGACAGTGCTCAGGCCCAGAATTCAAGCCCCATTTACCAATAATAATAATAATAATGATAATAATAATAAAAAATTAAGGTCTTGATGTATTTGTTTGGAGTGTAAAATGTGATAAGCGTTCTGGCCACTTCTGGGAACTCTACAAAAAGTGTGACAGTGTCATCCAGGTAATGGGTACACACATATTTGAACTTAACTGTTGGTTTCATTTTAGAACATTCACAGTCTCATGTTAGAAATGTAATTTAGATGTATCATTAAGTCACTCTTTTTAAAATTTTTATTTTATTGTCATGATTGTGTATGGTTACATCCATAATGTAGTGAGTAAATTACCTCTTGAGCATTGTTACTCTTTCCCATGTTTTTCTCCCACTATCTCACCTCTCAGCCCCTCCCAAGTTGTAATGTTCATTTCCAACATATTGTCTTGTGAATGAATATTGCTGTTACACTCATTGACCATTTATCCTTTATTTGATCATCCTGTTTTTACCCTTCCCTTCCCTAATTCAAATAAATAAATGTTTATACAGTATACCAAGTACCAAAGTCAGCTACAACAAAAGCAGGTGATAAATCATGAGGGAAAAATAGTAAAGAAATAACTTTATATAGTACATTAAAAAACAACAACTATAAGGACAAATCTCTTGTTTCTTTATCCTGGGGTTCATTGCACTCTTCTGCAAGGAAAATCATAGACACATACCAACACACAAATGAGAGAAACCATGAAGCCTATGTTTCTTTAGGTCTGGCTTACTTCACTTATTATGATTTTCCCCCAAATCTTTCAATTTCCTTGCAAATGTGGAAATGTCATCCTTTCTAATGGCAACATAGAATTCCATTGTGTATTTACATCACATTTTTTTTCTGCCAGTCCTGGGATTGGGCTCAGGGCCTGAACACTGTCCTTGGGTTTTCTCAAGACTAGTGCTCTACAATTGAGCCTGTGGCACCACTTCTGGCTTTTCTCTATGTATGTGGTATTGAGGAATCAAATCTGGGTTTTTATGCAAGCTAGGCAACCATTCTACCAGTAGACGAATCTCCTGGACCTGTATATCACATTTTCTTGATCAATTCATCTACTGAGAGGCATCTGAGTTGGTTCCATATCTTAGCTATGGTAAATAATGCTGCACTGAACATGGTTGTGTTGATAGGTTTACTATGGCCTTGCTTATGGACATCTCAGTAAATGCCCAGCAGTGGGATTGCTGGGTCATAGGGGAGCTCTATGTTTAGTCTGTTGAGGAACCACCACATTGCTTTCCAGAGTGGCTGAACAAGTTTACACTTCTACCAACAATGTAGTATTGGCCTTCCCTTCTGGCCACATCACCACCTACATCTGTTATTAGACTTCTTTTTATTTATTTATTTATTTATTTTTTTATTGTAATTAGTAAAAGGGTTACATGATATTTGCCAGATAGAAGGTGCATTAATTCACATACATTGATACCCTTTCACATGTCTTGGTACCCATTACCCTCCCCTCCCTCCGGCAATTCTAAGATGAGATGGAATCACAAAGTTATTTTGATTTGCATTTTTATGGCCAGAAATGTTGAGCATTTTTTCATATGTCTATTGGCCATTCTTATTTCCTCTTTTGAGAATTCTCTCTTTAAGTATTTAAGTCTTTAGCTCACCTTTTGATGGGATAGTTGTTTCTTTGAGGATATCGTTTTCTTTGTAGAAACATGCAATGTTTTCTGTAGTAGTAATATGAAAGTGATTTGAAAAATGAAAGAACAGAGCAGATAAGGTTACTGATTGAAAAGCATCTAAGATATTAAGAATAAAGTTTGGAAGATAGAAATAGAAAAACAGATAAAAAGAAATGGACTTGGGCAGAGAGTTTGGCCTAGTGGTAAGAGTGCTTGCCCAGCATGCACGAAGACCCGGGTTCGATTCCTAGGTACCACATACATAGAAAAACGCTGGAAGCAGGGGCTGGGAGTTTGGCCTAGTGGTAGAGTGCTTGCCTAGCATGCATAAAGACCTGGGTTCAATTCCTTGGTACCACAAACATACAAAGCCAGAAGAGGTGTTGTGGCTCAAATGGTAGAGCTCCAGCCTTGAGCAAACCTGAGGACAGTGCTCAGGCCCTGAGCCCTAGACCAGGACTGGCAAAAAAAACCTGAGAAAAAAAAAGAAAAAGCTGGAAGTGGTGCTGTGGCTCAAGTGGTGAAGTTCTACCTTGAGAAAACCCAAGGACAGTGGTGAGGCCCCGAATTCAGTCCCCACAACTGGCAAAAAAAAAAGAGAAAGAAAAAAAAATGTACTTGATTTGGTAGGAAAGATAATAGGTTTGTCCTGTTCTTGTGAATATTAGGTGACAGAATATGGAAATAGGATGATGAAGTTATCTTATTTAAAGTTAGATTTCAAACGTGAGCTCAAATATGAATTAAGATTGTCAGAATAACCTTGGTTTATGAGGATAGACATACATTGTAGATAAATTTGAGTTTTTGTATCTGAAGTAATTTAGAAAATCTTTTCAAGTTATATCATATATATATTACAAATTTAGGAATATATCTAATATATTACTTAAGCTTCAAAAATGATACTTTCATTAATCAGAAACACAGAAGTGGCAGTAATTTATCATAGTTATTCAATACATATTGATTCCTCATGATACATAGAACCCCATTCTAGGAATTCTGAGGTAATAATAAAAGAAATTATAAGCAAGAAACCTCACAAGATATTAATGTCATTATTCAGTACTGTGCAATCTATGATAAAGAAAAGTGCAGGGCAGAGAATATAGCTTAGTAGTTAAGAGTTTGTCTAACATGTATTAACCCCTGGGTTTGATTGCTGAGTAGCACATACACAAAAATAGCCAGGAGGAACACTGTGGCTTAAGTGGTAGAGTGCTAGCCTTGAGAAAAAGAAGGTCAGGGACAGTGCCCAGGCTCAAAGTCAAAATCTATGACTGGAAAGAAAGAGAAAACCATAGCACAATATTCACAAATGTTTTACATCAAAAATACAAAGTCATGGCTGGGTGCAGTGGCTCATGCCTATAGTCTTAGCTACTCAGTAGTCTGAGATTTGAGGATCATGGTTCAAAGTCAGCCTAGGCACTGAAGTCTGTGAGACTCTTATCTCAAGTTAGCCACCAGAACACCGGAAGTGGTGCTGTGGCTCAAGGGGAAGAGTGGTAACCTTGAGCCGAATAACTCAAGGACAACACCCAAGCCCACCAAGTCTCAAGAACAACAAAAAAATACTGTCATTATGATGACTAGAATTGATCTGCAATGTCTCTGTTATGTTTAACACACCACATATTTATACTAGTAGTAGCAGTGTCTTGGTTAGTTAAAAAAAATGTCTCCATCGTCTAGAGGATATGGTGTAAACATTAACATTGTCAAGTCAAAGCAAAACTATTTTTAAATGTTGAAGCCTATTGGTAAAGATAATAAACCTAGGTAATTCAAGACTAAATTATCTTGCTGATTAATTTCCTGTGACTTAAATTCCCTTGTTATCATTTACTATGTATTATGTTTGGACTATTGAGTCCTTCACATTCAATCTAAGGAACAAATTTGCAATTCTCCTTTAATGACAAAGAAACTGAGACTCACATGTTGTAACTTTCCCCAGGATACATAGCTAATGTGAAAATTGTCATGATATAAGTTGTGGTTTCATTCCTTACATTCTCCAATACAGTCAGTTTTTAATTTCTTATCAAGTATCCAGAGATCGCCACTCCCTGAATCCTTGATGTTAGAAGAAATCATATAACTAGTTTTGTCTAATAGACCAAAATCAAAACTGATATATCAATTTTAGTTCAAAACCCTGAAATATTCATTCTGAACTCTCCAGTTCTGCTTTTTCATGCAGCATTGGATTCTGAAGTTTTGTTTGAAGATGAGAGCATCTGAATTTTGTAGAACTTACATGAGCTTGTGTGAGGCTTGTATTGGAGTTTTCAAACCTCCTGCTCCAAATAAACCCCTGGTATTTTAGCTAAGTGCTGACATTTGTAAGTTATCACAGAATCATTTAGTCTGTCTTGATTGACAACTAATCCACACGCCTTTGCTCTATATTTCGTCCTCTCTTTTAAAAATCAGTTTTCTGGATTAACTCATGTATAGCATAGCCTAAGAACACTACATAATTGTTCTTCCTTTTTCTTTTTTTGCTATAAATATTTGATTTTTTATTATTTTCACTTTTTATCAAATGATAAAAGTTAGAGAAATCTCTCTTGAACTTCCTTGATCAAGCTGAAGAAATCATAGTCCTGATCAAGAAACGCACTTTGCATATACACAATCTGCTACAAAAGCATGAAGACAAAATTATTTCATATCAAGTACTTGAGTTGAGAGCTGTCAGGAGAGAAAAACATATATTTGTCTGTGGGAATCCAGCCTCCTAGTTTAGCTGCCAAAGCAACTTGCAGGCTGAAATAGCATGCACTGGGTACATGCACTCTATAACCTCTCTAGGGTCTGAATTGTCAATGTGTAACCTATAATGCAAGATGGCCTTCAGGTAATTGACAAATTCACCAGTAAATTATAGTGCAAAAGTAGTCACAGTGTAAATGTACACTTGTGCTTTCCTTGAAGTATAGCATGACATTTTGGAACACTGCCAAATTATATGCTCTGCTCTTTCTGCTTGAATGCAAATCAAAGGCATCTTGAACAGGAAAATTAAAATTAAAGTAGCTCTGTGCCCTTGGAACTAACATAGGATCAACATTTTAAAATCATGTTTATGTCAACAGACTACTTAAATGAAGAAAACTACTGGATATGACTCATGCTTGCCTTGTCCCAATGAATAAATGCATCAAGGTGCACAGACATTCTGATGATGTCTCTGGTAGCATCAGTATGTCTAAGTTTTATCTATTAGCCATTGAAATGTGAATTTGTTTATTATTTCTACTAGTGTTTGATATACAAAACATAAGGTTTATAGGGACATCCTGGCCCAAGAACAGGAAAATCAGATCATTTTCCTTGTGGATTTCACCTAATGTATTAGTACATGTAAGTTTACTTTTAAATTATAATTACTTTTCCTCAATATCCAGTTTTGAGAGATAGCTTCAAATCATGCCAAACACAAATACTTCCAAGCAAAGTGTAATTTCAATTAAGTACTTGCAGAGGGGCTAAAATCATTAACTTTTGTCGCATTGATTGTGAAAATAGTGTTTCTATCTCCTTTAAATTCTGATTTTCTGTACACTTAGTTTGTTTCCTAGACTCTGTTCCTTTAAAATGCACTTTAATTATCATATTTGAGTTAAATCTTGATGCTCTGCTAATATTAAAACATTAGAGTGAAGTGTTAGAAACAGATATGGAATGAAAAGGTTGAATTGTAGTCCAAGTATTCTTTGGGGACTCTACAATGCTATCTGAAACATATCATTCAAGGAATATTTTAAAATTAAAAGTCATTTTACAATTTTCATGGAACATCTGTGATGCACCACATAAAAACTCCTAGCTTTACCTATTATTACAGTCATATCTGTGGTAAATAGTTCACCTGACCACTTGGTACAGGTGAAAACTGACAGCCCTTCACCATAACCCTATATAAAATGCCTCTAGAATCTTACCCTGAGCTTTTCTGACACTGTAGCACAGGTCACAATAGGAACTTGTTCACTGCTCACATAAATACAAGTGGATGTGCAGAAGAGCTAAAGCTTCACAGGGATTGTTTTGACAGATGAGAGATGAAATTTGATGCATAAATGCTTCCTACTTTTTCTGCTAAGTAGATCAGCAGAGCAGCATTTTCTAAGTCTTCTCACAAGGGTGAAGAGCAGTAAGCAACCAGTCATACGGCAGAGCAGCCACGTTGATAAGGTATGTTTATGTTGAATTCTCTTCCTCCCTGTTTTCTAAATTCTGTCCTTCAGTTCTGCTCCCTGAGTCATTAGCTCAAACAAGGCATTGTTTGATCTTATAAATTTATTGAATAAATTTAGACAAACACCAGATCTTTAGCGTGTGCTACTAATTTCACTATGGCAGAAAAATATTCACAAGGTGCCCGCTGGGGAAAAAGAATCTGTGATTATCAACTACTTTAGAAGAAAATTAAAGACCTTTCTGAGATTACAAGTTCATTCAAGGTACATAAGAATATGAATAATATATAAATGTCACAGAATGTGATGATATGCCTAAAATGTATACTTTTATGTATGCATTCCTTCATTGATGATGCAGAGTTTATCATCACTGAAGAGTACTGAGAATTCAAAAATAGAGCACATACATACCCAGTCCTCATAAAACAATTTTTAGAGTTTTCTTGTGGCCTTTCAGAAGTTCATGTAAAAAAATTAAGCAGCAGAGGCAAAATCAAAGTTTAGTATTCAAAACAACCTCTATTTCACTCCTAAATAACTGCAAAGGTAAATTTATAGGCAAATGTAAAATCTACAGAGTGGCGAATAAGCCTAGTTAGAAGAACCAAAAGCTCATTTCAGCAATACATTAAGAAAACTTTCAGATGACAGTCATTGCAGTAGTTCTCTATTTAGTCCTTACATATAAGAACTAACTCTTCCCTGAAAATTTTATATGTTAGTACTCCTGCTCAGAGCCTCCCTTGCTATAATATCACTGAGCATTTTATCCCAATCAAGTTTTTGCCTGGCTGATGTAAACATTAACTCAGATAAGTTGAGCTCAATGAGGCGTTTCATCACCGAACACAATTTGAAGCTACATAGCGAAAGAAGCAATCACTCAGCAAACTGCTTGAAGAAGAAGCAAAACAACAAAAAAATCCCACAGATCCTGAATTGTTTATGACTTTACATAGTACACTTGCTATCTAAATTAATTTGAGCCTAGATTTGAAATATCATCTAAATTTTGCCTCTGTGCTCTGGGGTTAACTATTTCAAGCTTCAAGATTGCCACCTCACCTTAGCCACATGTGACTAGATGTGACTGACAATGCTTAGTGTCTCAATATATTAGGGCACTTACATCTCCTTCTAAATTTTTAATCCAAGGGCCTCTAAAGAACTCACAAAGCATGAAGATGCAAAAGGAAATGCGGGAATTATGTTAAAGAAGGTAATTTATTACAAGAAACTCTATTTAAACCAAGACTAATCAAGTTGCATGGAAAATGCTGATTTCTTGTTGAATGATCTTTCTATTTCTTGCAAGGATACAGAAAATGTTTTGTGTTGTGATTTTTTTGTATGTTGAGATATTTTGACAATGAAAGTCTTATATAATATGAAAATAAGCTGAATCTATCTATGAAGATGATATAGGGAAATTCACTTAAAGCTCTTGAAGAATAAGGGGCTGGGAAAACAAGAAAAAGTGAATAATAAGAGATGTTAATCTGACTAATACATAGTATATGTACACGTGAAATAGCATGATTAAATACTCTGGTGTGATTGATACACAGCTCAAGGCTAGCACTCTACCACTTGAGCCCCAGTGCCACTTGAAATTTTCTGGTGGTTAATTGGAGATAGGAGTCTCCTGGAGTTTCGTGCCTGGGCTGCTTCAAACTGCAACCCTCAAATATTAGCCTCCTGAGTTCGTAGCTATTGAAGTTGTTTTAGAAAAGGGACAAAGGATATGGAAGAGATTGCTGGAAGTGGTAAGTGTAATGGAAAAATTAAATGCATGTATGGAACTATTACAGAATCAAATACCCTTATTCATTTACCAATGAATTTTTTTGTTTTTGTTTTTTGTTTTTTTTTGCCAGTCCTGGGCTTGAGCTCAGGTCCTGAGCTATTTTCCTTGGACTTTCTCAAGGCTAGAGCTCTACCACTTGAGCCACAACACCACTTCCAGCTTTTTTTTTTCTATGTGTATGTACCAAGGAATCAAACCCGGGTCTTCGTGCATGCTAGGCAAGCACTCTACCACTAGGCCAAACTTCCGGCCCCCAATGAATGTTTTTTAAATGAGTAAGTAAAACATAATTCTGCTTTATTAAATTGAATAAGTATGTAAGTATTTCAACTTGCAATATTAGATAGTAGTAGCTAAATACTAATACCTGCTCCAGGCTACTTAACAGTTTTATCATTCAAACCTCACAACAAATCAATAAGGGAGAAACTATTAGCCACACTTTGGTTCATAGCAGTGAAAAAACTGTCAAAGGTACATAGGAGGTCAGTGGCAGAACTAGAACACAAATAGAGCTTCAAACAATAACATATAAAAGATGGTGGATATGTAAAATGCAATAATATACATCTGAAAAGTAAGCAAGTTATCTGCATTTGCCATGCATACTAAAATAAAACACTATCTTGAAATAAAAGAAGCTTAACCACTGTTGACAAAAAATGTACCTAAAAATATTGAAAAAGCTTGACAGAAATTTTCTTATGAAATCCTGGTACTTCAAGGATAAAGGAAGAAACTTAGCATCTGACAAAAGATACATGATTTACAAAATGAAATAAAATACCAAACTGATTTTAAAGTGCTCATTAACAGTAGATTCAAGAAAACAATGGAGCAAATCAAGATAAAAAGCTATACAGCAATAATTCTATAACCATCAAGGACATTATTTAAAAGGTAAATTAAAAACATTCTGCAGAATATTAGCATCTATTCATCTTTTTAAAGTCTGGAAAAATGTTCTGTGAATGTTTTACTTTATAATACAAGCCACTTTTGAGATACTTTCTTAAAGGTTAATTTGAGGCTTGGAAAAGGCTGTATTTGCTTAATAGATGTCATAGTAATTCTGGTATTTAAATTTTGTTTAGGTTAAAATATAACACTTGCCTAGTGCTGGTGGCTCATATCTGTAATCTGAACTACTCAGGAGTCAGAATTATGCAATACTGTGGTTTAAAGAGAGCCTGGTCTAGGAAGTCTTAAAGAGTCCATGTTCAAAATAATCAATTAAATGTTGAACATCAGTAGAGCAGAGTGAGCAGTTAAGATAAGCAAGGGCAAGGCCCTGTGTTAAAATTTGGTGCTGTAAAAACAAGCAAATAAACAACCTTTCCATAAGTCTTTGTTGTGCCAAGATTGTTCCATGTTCTGGGAATGACCCCCCTTGTTTAAGGCCCATGTACTTGAACCCCAGGTGGTAACAGCTTGGTACTCAATGGTTAGACACCTGAGCTCTGATTCGACCAGTGGTTTGAGTTAAATAGCCAATCAGGTAAATTGTACTTTTCCTATAAAAGCAGTGTAAAGTTCTTGCTCAGGGCCTTTTCAGCGTTGCTGGCTGCTGGTACGCGGAGGCCCGAGTCTAGACTCGTAAATAAAATGACCCCTGCTTTTTAGCTTTGACTGTGACCTCTGGTGGTCTTTTCAGGGTTTTAGGGATTTGGGTACAACATCTTAAAATATGAATTCTTTATCAAAGTGTAGGCTATTAAATATTTTGTTATCATGGACATGTTTAACACTTGAAATCATCATATGACTGCACAAAGGGTTAAACATTTAAGTTCAGATGGCCAGGAGTGTGGTCTGGTGGTAGAGTGCTTGGCTAGCATGCACAAAGCCCTTGGCTCAATTCCTCAGTACCACATACACAGAAAAAGATGAAAGTGGTGCTGTGGCTCAAGTCGAAGAGCACTAGCCTTGAGTAAAGCCCAAAGACAGTGCTCAGGCCCTGAGTCCAAGCCCAAAGACTGCCCCCCACAAAAGAATAGTATTTAGGTTTATTTATGTTTCTAGTGCACTGCATCTTTAGCCCACTAGCCCCTCATCTTCCTTATTGCATCCCACTGAGTCAGATTTCCCATTTTCCTTTAACATATTTACATTGTATGCTATGACTTATTTCCACTCTCCCCTTAACCATTCTAACTATATTTAAACTTGATAGTCATCATTTCAACTGTTAATTATGGAAAGAGGTTACCCCATGGAATTTCAGTTCTACATATATCATACTTTAGTCAAATTAGTTGTTTGTGTATATGTGTATGTGTACACACACTAATACATTAATAAAAATTTATGTATATGCAGATATATCTACATATACATACATACATATATGTATTTAATCATTTTTTATACATGGGAGTTTGTATTGTGGGTTTAAAAGAAAGAGAAAACATGTATTCTTTCTCTTTCTGAACCTGGCTTATATTGCTTTTCATTATGAGGTTTTTCCATATCTATCCATTTCCTTGTAAATGGCATTGTTTTATTTTTCCCAATGACTTGATACGACCCTGTGTGTGTGTGAATGTCACATGATTTAGTCAAGTTAAATAAGTTTAATCAGTGAGGTTTCCCTTCTACAACTAGAAGGCAATGTCAGAAAACACTTATGAATCCTTTACAAATTATGAGTAGTTGGCAGGGGTTTTTTTGTTTGTTTGTTTTTTGTTTTTTTGTGGGTTTTTTTGTGGGTCATGGGGCTTGAACTCGGCCTGGGTGCTGTCCTTGAAGAGCTCAAGGGATACCACCTTAACCTTAGGCCTGGGCATTGTCCCTGAGTTCTTCAGCTCCAGGCTACTGCCCTACCCCTGATTCAAGCCCCAGTTTGCATTTTCTAGAGCTTAATTGGAGATTAGTCTCAGGTCCTTTTGTGCTGGTTCTTTGTACCTTGATCCTCAGATCTCAGCCTCCTGAGTACTTAGGATTACACGTGTGAGCCACTGCATCCAGCAGTAGTTGGCAGTTTTAAGACTGGTTCAAAACAAGATGAATGTAAAAAAATTGAGCAAAATCTGGATCTGAGTGTAAACCATATACTATTTTGGGGGGGGGATGGTGTCATGGGGCTTGAACTCTAGCCTGGACGCTGTCCCTGAGCTCTTCAGTTCAAGGCTACTGCCCTAACCCTGGCCTGTGTGCTGTCCCTGAGCTCTTCAGCTCAAGGCTACTGCCTTACCTTTGAGCAATAGCCCCACTTCTCTTTTCTAGTGATTAATTGGAGATAAGAATTCTTGCTTTTGTTTGTATTACCTGGGCTGGTTTTGATTCATAATCTTCAGATCTCAGCCTCCTGAGTAGCTAGGATTACAGGTGTGAGTCACCTCGCCCGGCAACACTATTCTTTTAAACATGAATCCTTGATACTTTATTCATTTTCTTTTTATAGGTTTCCAAAAAACTACAAATCCGCAATATAAAACCAAACCCTGTTATCTAAAGGTGCCAGCTTTAACTAGTTTTATTTAAAACTATCTTTCATAAATCTACAAAGTTTATTATCAGATAGAATTTAATGATGGATAGGGAAGGGGGGAAAACAAGATGAGGGGTGGGGGTGGACGGGAGGGAAATGGGAACCAAGACATGAGAAAGAGTACCAATGTACATGAATTAATGTACCTTCTATCTGGCAAATATAATGTAACCCTTCTATTAATTACAATAAAATTATATGGAAAAAAGAAAAAAAAGAATTTAATGATGGATTTCTATGAATGGTCAGCAAAGAAAACTTTGCCTAGACCAATTTGTACCACCACAAAACCTAGTTGTTATCTTACATTTAGATAAGACCTAAAGTATTTTATTATAATTTCTCAACTTGTAAAAAATAAATATAGTACTGTATGGACATTCATGTCTCATTTAATAGAGCAATAGGAATGAAGAAGATATAAAATGTGACCTTGTCTCTCTAGTAATTTTAATTTTAGTACTTAAACAATTTATTGCATTCTAATGAATATGTAAAATAGAATTTTAACTTGGAGCCCTATGGAGCTGGATGACTCCCAACAGGTTAGAAAAAGAAAAGAAAAAGTATAAGTTCATTAAGTATCCAGAATTTAAATGATGCCCTCCTAGATACTGCTCAGCAGCAGGTCAAATCATAATGTTCAGATGGCCCAGAATATTAGAGGTCAACTCCAGCATAAAATGCATGTACACTATATTGCTACAGCACTCCACCTCTGAAGGAAAATGAGCTCTGCATTATTTATGAAGGGACAAAAGCAAAATCCTATTCAAGAACCTCTGTTCAAAAGGTATTTTCATACACTTTTATGTGATGTGTGGCATGGTTTGGTGGTAATCAGTGTGAACCTAGACTGACTGGGTTCAAATTTCACTTTGCTTTTTAATAACTATTTGTCAATGATAAATTGATTTAGTTTCCCATTTTAAAATTTTTCTTATCTGAGAAAAGGGATGTTTGCATACCAAACTCTTGGTATAACAAAAATTAGACAAATACAAATATTTAAAGTTCTTGCCAATCACTGATTGCTCATACCTGTTATCTTAGGTACTCAGGAGGTTCAGATCTGAGGATGGTTCAAAGCCAGACCAGGCACAAAAGTTCTTGAGACTCATCTCCAATTAACAACCAGAAAACTGAAATTGGTACTGTAGCTCTAGTGGTAATATGGCAGCTTTGAGCTGAAGAGCTCAGAGACAGTACCCAGCCCCAGATTTCAAGGCCTATGATGAACAAAAATAAAAATAAATAAATAAATAAAATAAAAATAAAAAGTGTAAAATTCTTACAGCAGTAGCTCCCACACAATAATCTTTCTGCTAAATATTCTCATATAAATTTAATCTTTTTTGTTTTTTTGTGGGTAATGAGGCTTGAACTTGGCCTAGGTGCTGTCCCTGAGCATTTCAGCTCAAGGCTATTGCCCTACTCTTCAGCCAAGCCCCACTTCTCCTTTTTCTAGAAATGACGTGGAGATAAGAATCTCAGGTCCTTTTGTTCCCTGGCTGGCTTTGAACCTTGATCTTCAGATCTCAGCCTCCTCAGTAGCTAGGATGAGAGGTGTGAGCCACCACACTGGCTAAGATTTAACCTTGATGCTACAAAGGAGGTGCAAACTTTGTGCAGTTGCATAGTCACTTACTGATCCTTACTGAGGTAAAATGGAGTAAAAAGTAAAGGGAATTTCAAGTATCTTTCTCCAGTTATGTAGTAATTATTTCTTTTCAGTATAAGTCATTTTTTCTGAATCATCCTAGGATCTTGTTATATATGGGAATATTTTTGCTATGTGGGTTTTTATGTGTGTTTATGTTTTCATATTGAATATTAACCACATGGGTATTGTCTTGCTCAGCATTTTCTCTTAGGCTAGGTAATTTAGCACTTGGGACAAACCTCAAGTTTCCAAGATTTTTTTCTGGACTTCAGATGGTTGTATAAATACTAAGTTATTTCTCTATTTGTGTGTCCATTGCTTCTTTTTGTCTCTTTTTCTTTTTTCTATAGTTTTTATTTATTCATTGTTTTTACATTTTGTTCTTTGTTACTATTATAAAGATGGTGTACAGAGGGGTTAAAGTTAATTAAGTCAGATAATGAATACATTACTTTTGGGACAATGTCACCCTTCCCTCACTCTCTCCAATTTTTTTCTTCCCATCCCCACCCACAAGTTGACCAGTTGATTTTCAATATTGTACTTTGTGCTTTTTTGATCTTTTTCCATATATTTTTATTATAATTAATAGAAGGGTTACTTTATATTCAACAGATAGAGGGTGCATTACTTCACATACACTGATACCCTTTCTCATGTCTTGGTCCCCATTTCCCTTCCCTATCCGATTTCAAATAACCAAATATGCATATATCCAGTATATCAGATAACAAGGTGAAATTCTGTCAGAGTAATGTATAGAGGAGTTATAGTTACATTCACCAGATAGTAGATGCATTACTTCCCACATATTGATACCCCTTCACATGTTTTGATTCCATTTCCATCCACCGACTCCCCCCAATAATCTTGTTTCCCCCCTTCCCTTTCCTATTTCAAATGAACAAAAAAAACATATATATGATATGCAAGGAAACAATATCAGATACAGTAAAAATATGAGATTAACCAAAGGGCAACAAAAGAGAAGAGTAAAAGCATAGTACACTAAGAACAGCAATCACACAAGATAAAGCTCTTGTTTCCATACCCTTGAGATCTTTCATGTAGCCTCATCCTATGTGGCCTTACATACCTAGGTTTTGAGCTATTGAAGTCCTCTGCTAGGAGTCTCCTAGATGTGTACTAATTATTTTCAAATGTGGGAAACCCTTTAGCCTATGTTCCTTTGGCTTTGGCTTACCTCATTTAACATGATTTTTCCCAAGTCTTTCCATTTCCTTACAAATGGGGTGATGTCATTCTTTCTGATGGCAGCATAGAGTTCCATTCTGTATATGTCCCACATCTTCTTGATCCAATCATCTACTGTGGGGCATTTAGGTTGGTTCCATATCTTCAATATGGTAAATAATGCTGCAATGAACATCACTGTGCTAGTGGCTTCAGTATGTCCTTGTTTCTGGACATTTGGGTAAATGCCAAGGAGTGGAATTGCTAGGTTATAAGGAGCTCTGTTTAGACTTTTGAGGAATTGCCATACTGTTTTCCATAGTGGTTGAACGAATTTAAATTCCCACCAACAATGTAGTAGCGATCCCTCCTGGTCAACTACCCACCAGAATCTGTTGTTATTAAATTTCTTGACATAGAAGGATCCAACTTTAGTTTACTGTAGATGCTTAACCAGTTCTTCCAACGTCACTTGTTGAAGAGGGTGCTTTTTTCCATTGTTTTTTTGGGGGGGGCTTCCTTATCAAAGATTAGGTGGCCATAGGTCTTCAGGTTGATTTCTGGGTCTTTAGTTCTATTTCATTGGTCCTCAGGCATGATCTTGTGACAGTACCAAGCTGTTTTGGTTACTATAGCTCTGTAATAGAGTCTAAAGTTTGGTATTGATATTTCTCCCGTACTGTTCTTTCTGCTAAGGATTTTTTTGGAATATGGGGTCTTTTATTATTCCATATGAATTTTTGCTTGCTTTTTCTATTTCCTTAAAGAATGACATTGGGATATTGATGAGTATTGCATTGAACTGTAGATAGCCCTTGGCAACATTGCCATTCTCATGATGTTAATTCTTCCAATCTAGGAGCATGGGAGAGTTTTCTACTTCCTCAGTTCTGCTTTAATTTACTTTTTCAGGTTCTGTGCATTGCTTCTTGATCAGTATCACCTCTTGAATCATTTTCTCCCACGCCTTCTGCTTCTTCCTCTCTAATTCCCAATTCTCACTTCCTTTTCCATATATATGAATTGAGTTTTCTTGCTGTTTTTAATCCCCATTCCCTTTTAAATTCAGCTTATCTCATACACTTACTCCATTCAAATTTATTTCAATTCCCATTCTTTGTTTTGTTAAACTGTTGTTTGAAAAGTTTACTCCATGGAGTTTCAATACTACAGTATTTTAGCATACATGTGTAAAAATATGTTGCTTTGTATTTATATGAGAGGTTGTGTTTTACATCAAGTAACATATCCATTTGTGTGTCTTGGCCTTTATTTTTTCACTCAGTATAATATTTTACAGATCCATAAATTGTCCTGAAAATGACGTCATTTCCAAAGTCATGGCTACATATAATTCCATTGTACATATACACCACAGTGTTTGTTTTTATTTTATCCACCTATTATGGGAGGCTCTTTGCATAACTTGGCTATTTTGAACTGTGCTGCAATGAACATGAGACAGCAGGTGTTGAGTAATAGGGTAGCTCTATGTTTAACATTTTTGAGGAATATCCATGATGAATTTCACAGTGTTTACACTAATTTACACTCCCACCAACAATGTATTTGGGTCCATTCTTCCTTTATCCTTATGAATCAATTTTGTTGTTTACATATAATAGCCAAAAGTATTTTCATGCAGTAGTTACTCCAAATCATTAAGAATTATAGAAATTATCTCAGAATGCATAGCAGTATGCTATCAGTATACATGCATTTCTCTTTTTTTGGGGGGGGGTGTGGATAATAGGGCTTCAACTCTGGGCCTTGGTGCTGTCCCTGATCTCTTCAGCTCAAGGCTACCACCATAAAATTGTGCCTAGGCTTTGTCCCTGAGCTCTTCAGCTCAAGGTCACAGCCCCACTTCCTGTTTTCTAATGATTAACTGGACATAAGTCTCTCATGGACTTTTTAATGCCCAGGCTGGCTTTGACATTGATCCTCAGATCTCAACCTCCAGAGAAGCTAGGATTACATATGTGAGCTACCACGCCTGGCTATTCCTACCATTTTTTAACCCTCAGCCATTTATTTTTTCGTTGGACTTGGGGATTGAACTCAGAACCGAGTGTTGTCACTTAAGTTTTTTTCTCAAACCTAACATTGTGCCACTTTTCGGCACAGTGCCACTAACACCATTTTCATGTTTAATTGGAGTCTCAGACCATCATGCCCAGAGTGGCTACTGACTGTATTCTTAAGTTCTTGGACTCCTAAGTAGCTAAGGTTACAATTGTGACCCACACATGCCTGGTTTACATAGACACATCTTTTTTTTTCCAAATTAAATCTGTTGTTTTGTTTATTTGCTGGGATAATGTATAGAGGGTTTACAGTTACATTAGGCATGTAGTAGGTGTATTACTTCTCACATATTGATACCCCTTCTCGTATTTTTCCCCATTTCCCTTCCTTCACTCCTTCCCAATTATCTTGTTTTCCCTCTTCCTTTTCCCATTTCAAATAAACAAATAAATGTATATATAATACACCAGGTAACAAAATGAGATATTGTAACAATATGAAATTAACCAAAGGCCAACAAAATAGAAGATAAGTAACATAGTACATTAAGAACAACAATCACACAAGATAAAGCTCTTGTTTCCATATCCCAGAGTTCCTTTCATTTAGTCTCATCCTATATGACCTTATGTACCCAGGTTTTGAGCCATTTTGTAATTCTATGCCAGGAGACTTCTAGATGTGAACTAATTATTTACCAATGAGGGAAAACATTGAGACTATATTCCTTTGGATTTGGCTTACCTCACTTAATAAGATTTTTTTTCCAAGTCTTTCCACTTCCTTACAAATAGTGTGAGGTCATTCTGGTGGCAGCATAGAATTCCATTGTGTATAAGTCCCACATCTTCTTGATCCAATCATCTACTTAAGGGCATCTAGCCTGGTGCCATATCTTTGATAAGGTAAATAATGCTGCAATGAACATTGTTGTGCTAGTGGATTTAGTATGTCCATGTTTCTGGACATTTAGGTAAATGCCAAGAAATTGCTAGGTCATATGGGAACTCTATGTTCAGTCTTTTGAGGAACTGCCATACTAATTTCCATAGTGGCTGAATGAGTTTACACACTCAACAAGAGTATAGTAGTGATCCCACCTAGCCACATCCCCTGCCAGCATCTGTTGTTATTAGATTTCTTGATCATGGATATTCTAATTGGAGTGAAATGGATCCCAAAGTTGTTTTGATTTGCATTTCTTTTATGGTCAGAGATGTAGAGCATTTCTTCATGTGTCTATAAGCCATTCTTAATTCCTATTCAGAGAAGTCTCCCTTTAAGCATTAGCCCATCTTTTAATGGGATGGTTGTTTCTTTGAATATTTTTTGGTGAGATTCAATTTTTTTAGCAGTGGATATATTTTAGATATGAGGCCCTTGTCTGTTGTATAGCCAGTTAAGATCTTCTCCCACTCTGTGGGCTTTCTATTTAACTTGCTAGCTATGTCCTTCACCGTACAGAAGCTCTGCAGTTTAATGCAGTTTGTCCAAACTTTCTTTAATTTCTTGTGTTTGTGGGCCTTTATGAAGAAAGTTTTGACCTGTGCCAAGGAGCCCTAGTGTATCTCCTATTCATTCCTGAAAAGTTTTTGTGGTACCTGCCTTTATCTCAACATCTTTCATCTATTTGGAATTAATTCTAGTTTGGGGTGATCTAGAAGTGTCACAGTTTGGTTTTATGCAGGTGCTTAACCAGTTCTGAAATCATCACTTGTTGAAGAGGCTGTATTTCTTTCATCCTTTTTTTTGACTTCCTTATCAAAGATTAGGTGGCCATATGTCTGCAGGTTGATTTCTGAGTCTTCAGTTCTATTCCACTGGTCCTCAGGCCTGTTCTTGTGCCAGTACCAAGATGTTTTGATTACTATAGCTCTGTAATAGAGTCTAAAGTTGGGATTGATATTCCTCCAGCACAGCTCTTTCTGCTCTACAGGGATTTTTATTTTTCCCTATGAAATTTTGGATTGCTTCTTCTATTTCCTTAAAGAATAGCATTGGGATTTTGATGGGTATTACACTGAATTTGTAGTTAGCCCTTGGAAGGATTGCCATTTTCAAGATGTTAATTCTTCCAATCCAGGAGCATAGAAGGTGTTTTTACTTACTCAGTTCTGTTTTAATTTCCTTTTCCAGATTTTTAAAGTTTTTGTCACAAAGTCCTTTACCATCTTATATAAATTCTTTTTTCTTATAAATAATTATGAAATTTTTTCATATTTAAATATTGTGGAATCAGACACATATGTTTTTAAAAGAATAGCATGAAAATTAAAACAGCGAACAATAATGTAAATTGTTAAAGAAATTTCTATGCTGTGCTGAGTAGATCTGCATATTATCCATTCAGGCAAAGCTCTAGTGTATACATACTATAATATGGAATACTATGTATATAAACATATCGATAGCTTAATAGTTATATATAATTTTTCTGGTATATATCTATAAATAATTGTGCTAGTGTATATAATTTCATTAGTATATATATGAAATTTTTTATTAACTATATAATATACACGTATGATAAACACTTATATCTGACATAACATATATTAATATGCATTATATGTATACATGTGCATAGCCTTCTTTTACATACCTCTCAATATAAGCAGAACATCCAGTTATATAGAGCTAATGATTAAATTTCAGAAATAGTGTATATCACTATAAGATGGGCTGCTTTTCAGAAATCTAAAGCTGAACATATTTCTTTCAAGCTTCCTCTCTTCCCACATCTATGCAGGCTGCAAAATGTGAATCATCCTTGTATTTCTACTTCCTGTTTTTTTCCACAATGAATCATTACTCAAATTTTGATGATCCCAATTCATTTTAAGCTAATTTTTGTTTAATAAAACACTTTTAACTCATATTTTCACCACCCCATTTCAGAATATTTCCTTCTTGCCTGGAAAATTGTGCTTATTTTCTAGCTGTGTTTAATTCCTCAGCCTTGTAATGTCACAATGAGCCTTTACTTTTCTGCCAGAGACGTCATTATAAATTTTATTGCCTTAAAAAGTCCTGATTAGTCCTTAAAAGTCGTGATTAAGTCCAGACAGTGTACTTACAGTGAGTTCAACCCTGTTTTGTGTACAATGCTCTCCACAATTTTGCTGCAGGCCATATTCCTAAATTTATCTCTTACTAAAATCTGCCTCCCACCTACACCTTCAACTTCAACCACGTGAGACAGCTCACCTTTCTCCCACATATCTCCCATCACTGGGCCTCTGCTTATACAGTACTCTAAAAATGCCCTTCCCCAGATTTCCTGCTGACTTAGAACTTTTCAGGCTGCAATGAGTTTACCAGACTGCAGAGAACTTGCAGGATTTATGAATTTCAAATCTGTCTCCTTCAAGTGGATTCTAAGATTTTTCATTAAAATTCCATTACTCACTTCATATCAATGGAAAAAAATAGTTTCTATATTTCCACATTTTATTTTTGTTAGCTATGATTATATTTATCTCCTTAATATCTTCTTAGCTATTATTGTGGTCAGTGTAGATACAAGCATTTTGTATATATTCTAAACAAAAGTTTACAAGGTTAATATATAGAAAAAGTTTCAGAATCTATAGGTACTCTATTTGATATTTACAAACACAGCACTTAATAGTAATGTGACTCTGTGCCCAGTTTATCTACCTGCAAAATAGGAATGAGGATAACATTACCTGTACCATACATATATGATTGTAAGAGACTGAATGAAGAACATGTACATTATTTACATCACCTACATGATAGAGTTATCTCAGTGATAATGACTAATAAAATAGCAGGAAATGCTTCATAAAAATAAATGGACAAAATAGAGATTCCCTTCCCTCCTTGAACACTTGTTTGTTAAACTTGTCATTTAAAATGTGATGTAAAAATCAACATTAATAAATTCTTTTTTTCATTTTTATTGTAATTAATAAAAGGGTTACATGATATTTGCCAGATAGAAGGTGCATTAATTCACATACATTGATACCCTTTCACATGTCTTGGTACCTTTTACCCACTCCCCCACCCCACCCCCGTCTTGGTTTTCTCCCCTTCCCTATCAAATTTCAAATAATCAAATACAAATAAATTCAATATATCAGATAACAGAGTGAGGTACTGTAACAATATGAGACACCCAAGGGACAGCAAAGGAGATGAGATATAACATAGTACATTAAGGACAACAATCATTCGTTATATGGCTTTTGTTTCAATATCCTGGAGGATATTCTTAATAAAATTCTTTAATAAAATCAATAAATGGACAATCCTTCATTTACACGTGTTTAAGTTGCATTTTCCCTGTAGTCAGAGATCTACAATATAAGTGCTATTTAGGTGAATAATATTAGTCCTGCTTTTAATCACAGGGTGTAGGAAAAAAAACTATTATAAATGCAATTTTCACCATTTCTGTTATAATAAATAGAAAATAAAATGATCATGGCTAAAAATCAATATTAAATTATAATCTATTTGATTAGAGCATTTGAAAGCTAGATGTACAATGCTAAAAGCTTAGCACTGAATTTAGCATTTAGTTTATTGAGTTGAAAATTGAGATATATGGCTAAATATATTTTAATATACTGGAGCCTAAGTCTTAATATGGCAAATGTTTGAGCTCTTTTTTTTGGTATTATTGGTTGTGGTGCTTAAAATCTGGACCTGGGCACTGTTCCTGAGCTCTTCATCTCAAGGCTACCACCCTACCCCTTGAGCTACAAGGCTACTTCCAGTTTTATAATTGGTTAATTGGAGATAAGGGTCTCAGTGACTTTAGTGCCCAGGCTGGCCTTGAACTGCGATCCTCATATCTTAGCCTCCTGAGTAGCTAGAATTAGGGGCGTTAGCCACCACAACTGGCTTTTTTTTATTGTAAAGTGTAGAAGGATGTGTACTAATTATTACAAATGAGGGAAATGATTGAGCCTATGTTCCTTTGGATCTGGCTTACTTCACTTAACATGGGATTGGAGTCTGTCAGGTTCATAAATACAGAATCATGTCATCTCTACACAGGTAAAGTTTCACTTACTTTTTCCCTATTTGGATCCCCTTTATGCTTGCTTCTTGCCTTTTGCTCTGGCTAGGAATTCTAAAATTATATTAAAGAAGAGTGGAGACACTCCACTCCCAAGTTGTTTGAGCTAATTCAAAACTTTGGCAAGCTTTTGAGGGTTACCTCAAAAATAAACTGCCTTTTTCCTCAAAAGACTAAACATAGAGTTCCCCTATGATGCAGCAATTCCACTACCTGGCATTTACCTGACTGTCTGGAAACACGGTCATACTAAATCCACTAGCACAATGACATGAGTCATATAATTTGTGACTGTTGTTCTTAATGTACTATGTTATTTCTCATCTCTTTTTTAGTTCCTTGGTTATTCTCATTTTGTTAATGTATCTTACCTTGTTATCTGGTATATTGTATATATGATTATTTGTTTATTTGAAATAGGAAATGAGTACAAAAACATGAAAAAGGGTACCAATGTGTGTGAAGTAATGCACCTTCTATCTGGCAAATATAACTATAAACACTCTATTAATTACAATTAAGAAAAATGAGAAGGAAACATTAAAAAATCCTCACAATTATGAGTTTTTAAACATGGAATACTAAGATTAAAAACCAAAATATTAAAAAGCAGGTGACTGAGTCAATAGAAATATACTTTGAAAGAAGTCTGTGCACGATGAATGAGGACGACTATGAATTGCTGTCACCATGTGCTAGGAGTGAATAGATCCACAATGACAGAAACATGCCAAGAAGGATGGAGGAAAAAATATCTGAAAAGGGAACAAGTAAAAATGAAAATTAAATAAAGTAGTAATTTTAAAAAATTATGTTTAGAAAAAATATTTTTCAATATTTGTGGGGGAAACTTGTGTCTCCACTGAATTCAGCATCCAGTCTCTTTATGAAGTCTCCTGTGTTCGGTGATGATTTATTTTTCTTTGACTTAGTTGTTTTTCCCAATCTGTTTCCTTGAGTGGGCAGAAATAGTGCTGCCTTACAGATTTGGGGGTTTGGTGACGGCCTACCAAGGTTAATTTACTGGCAGGGTGATGAGTTTTATGTGTCCTGCAGGAGAAACCTGGCTTTTGGGGTGTAGCTTGAATGAGAATGGAGTTGTATCCTATCTAGAGTTCCTTGTGAGCTTCAGAACTCACTCTGCCAGGTACTATTGTCTTAGCCAGTTCAGCAGAGTAGCCTCTGGGTGGAGCTACCTCTGGCTTTGTTTACTGGAAACCTATGACTAGACTAAGTTGACACTGGTCAAATTCCTTTGCCCTTTTGAGAAATTGTGCTGCTGACACCACTTCTCAGGCTTCAGTTATCAGCTACGTGGTCTAGCAGGGTATTTTCCAGGAGCCAAGATGGTGCTGCTCTTGGCTGGTGGGGAAGGGGCTGCCTTCACAATGCCGTTCCCTGAGAAGGAGTGAGAATATCTTTAGTGAGGTACTCACACTTCTCCTTGGTTGTCTGTGTCAGTCTGCAGACAACAGGATGAAGATTTCTGCTCATAGTCACCTGGTCTGAGCTGCAGATAAGTAAGGCGCTGAGGGCCCAGGCTCCGGTGCCTTTGTCTTGGTGCAGCGGCTCTGGGGAGCGGCAGTGGGGGTGGCACTGCTCTTGTGGGCTCAGAACTGTCTTCTTAAGCAGACTTCACATCTTTTTCCTTTCTCATTGAGACCTCTGACCTATTACATCTTACTTGGTATCGTTCTTTATCTATAAACTTTCTGCTGCAATGCTAAAACTGGTATCTTGGCAAGAGCTCAGAAATGCTCACCCTGAACCTCTGCCCATATTCGTACATAGCCACTTCTTAAAAAAATATTATGTGGGGAAGCAAGATGGCACCGAAATAATAGGGACCTGGCCTAGCTCTCTCCCACAAAAAGAGAGGAATCAGGGACTCCCACGAGCCAACTATCTTAAGAAATCAACAAGTACAAATTCAAGAAGCAATGGAGAAGTATACAAACCAGAAAAGAAACACAGATAAAGCTTATAGCCAATGCTCTGAAAGAATCCGAAACCCTAGGACACCCTTCCCCACCCCTCGCCACCAGCTCCAAGCCACAAAAGCGACAATCGAGGGCGCCTTGGCAGGGAAGCTCTGAACTCCAGCAAGTGGTGGAATCCAGATGAAGGAACCCCACACAGACCGGGCCCGAGGGCTGCACAGACAACAGTGGAGACCAGAGGGGAGGCAAATGACCCTTCAACACTGTGGAGCACCTCACAGCCAAACTCCAATGAATAAGTAGTTTCCCAAAGCCCATTAGGAAAGCAGAGCTGGTGGCTGGCTACAGAACTTAACCCAGACCCCTCCCATCCCACCCCAGAAAGACTGGCAAGTGCAGGGTGGGGGGAAAGGAATTCAGAATCCTGTCCCTTCCCCCAACAGCACCCTCCCTCAGGCCATTGACTGGAGACTGACAGGCAGGCAGGTGCTAAGACCCAGCACTCCAACAAAGGGTGTGGAGGTGTTCCTGCTCCCACCTGTTCAACAGTTGCCTCTCCGAGGCCACTGAAAGTGGAGACTGAGGGCCGCTAAGACCCAGCCTTCCATCAGTAGGTGGGGGTGCATGTGAATCTGTGTGCCATCATCTGACTGAACTAAAACTAATTGGGGCGGACTCCTGTTGGGAGCCTCTGGCAAGCCAGCACCCGCCCCCCCCCCCACCAAGGAGTCACAGAAAGACTGCCAGAAGCAGCCAAGTACTTCCCTGAAACACAGCAGGGAACTTACAGGCAGACCAGCTCATGTTCAGACAACCTGAAAGGTATGGCTCCGCCCTCTGAGCCCACTTCCTCTGCTGGGCTTTTCCCCTGTGGACAGGTCAGCAAACTAGCCACTGGTCTAGCAGAAATTCCAGGAGAGCTCCCAAACCACAGGCCCTTGGCTGGGCCCCACCCTGGGAACAGGGCAGGCAACCTAGCCAGCCCTATTAATTCTAAAACAACTAGAAGGGCAGAAATTGCAAAAATAAAATTGGAAATATCAGAGATTGAAATAAGATCCACTACATATACAATTAATAAATCAAAAAGTTGGTTCTTTGAATTAGTCAATAACATTGACAGACACCTGGCAAGATTAATCAAAAAAAAAGAGAGAGGAGACTCAAATAAACAAGATTAGAGACCCTATGGGAACAATCACAATTGATATCCAATAAATTCAATCCATTATAAGTACTAAAAGGGCCTATATTCAAAGAAACAAGAAAATCTAGTAGAAATGGAGGATTTCTTAAATAAATATGTGGTGCCCACATTGAAGTAGGAAGAGTTAAGCAAATTGAACAAATGATTTTGATACAATAAAATAGCAGAAGTAATCAGGGAAATGGCAACCAAAAAGAGCTCAGGTCCAGAAGGTTTCACTGCAGAATTCTACAAGACTTTTAATGATGAAGAAATACCTATACTTGAAACTTTTCTGAGAACTAGAAGCAAAAGGAGCCAGCCCAACCTCATTTTATGAAATGAATATTACACTCATCTTCAAAATAGGGAAAGACCCAACATAAAATGACAACTACAGATCTATCTTTCTAATTAACACAAATGCAAAACGCCTCAATAAAATACTAGCCAACAGAATCCAGAAACAATTAAAAAAATGTACACTACGATCAAGTAGGCTTCATCCCACAGATGCAAGGCTGGTTTACCATTTGCAAATCAATTAATGTAATGCATCATATCAATAGAGCTAAGGATACGAATCATATGATATTTTCTCTGGACACGGAGAAGGCATTTGAGAAAATACAACATCCATTCATGTTGAAAGTAATAGAAAAAATAGGATTAAGAGGTACATTCCTTAAAATAATTGAAACCATATATGACAAACCTCCAACCAGTATTATACTAAATGGAGAAAGACTGGAACCATTTACCTTAAAATCAGGAAGTAGTCAGGGATGCCCACTCTCTCTTCTCTTCAATATAGTGCTGGAACCATTAGCCAGAGCAATAAGGCAAGAGAAGGATATCAAAGTGATCCACATAGGAAAAGAAGGAATTTAACTATCCTTAGGCACAGATGACATGATCCTCTAACTGAGTGACCCAATAAACTCCACTCCCAAACTCCTAGAATTAATAAACCAGTAAAGCGGCAGGATACAAAATTAACCTGCAAAAGTCAGTAGCCTTCTTGTATGCCAACAATACATAAACAGAAGGCCAAATCAAGAAAATGATCCCATTTGCAAAAGCCCCCAAAAGAATAAAATACTTAGGAATTAACTTAACCAGAGATGTAAAGGAATTATTTAATGAAAACTATAAAAGCCTAATGACAGAAATTAAAGAGTATACCAGGAAATGGAAAGACATCCCATGCTCATGGGTAGGGAGAACCAATATAGTGAAAATGGATATACTGCCATAATGTTTACACAAATTTAATGCAATGCCAATCAAAATCCCAAAGACATTCTTTACTGAAATAGAAGATATAATCCAAATGGTCATATGAAACAAGAAAAGACCTAGAATAGCCAAAACAATTCTAGCCAAAAAGAGCAATGCATGTGGTATTACAATATCAGACTTCGAATACTGCTATAGAGCCATAATAAAGAAAACAGCATGGTATTGGCACACAAATAGAATAGAAGATCAATGGAACAGAATAGAAGATCCAGAAATTAAACCACATACCTATAGTCATCTTGTATTTGACAAAGGAGCCAAAGATATACAGTGGAACAAACACAGCCTATTCAATTATTGGTGCTGGCAAAACTGGGTGGAAAACTATAAATTGGAAAACTATAAATGTGGAAAACTATAAATTGACCCTAGCCTTTTGCCATGCACATGCATTAACTCAAAATGGATCACAGACCTCAATATCAGACAGGAAACCTTGAAACAGCTACATGATAGAGTTGGAGAGACACTGGAACCCATAGGCACAGGCAAAAGATTCCTGAACAGAATCCCAGGGTTACAACAGATTGGAGAGAGACTTGATACATGGAACCACCTAAAAATAAAAAGTTTCTGCACAAATAAAAGCATAGCTATTAAAGTAGAAAGACAGCCAACCAAGTGGGAAAAGATTTTTACCAATAATACATCAGATCCTTAATACAAATGCTTAATATCCAGTACCTATATGGAACTCAAGAAACTAATCTCCCTGAAGCCCAACAAACCAATCATTAGATGGGCAAGGGAACTAAGAGAGACTTATCAAAAGAGGTTAAAATGGCAGAAAAGCATATGAGAAAATGCTCATTATCCATGGTCATAAAGGAAATGCAAGTACAAACAACCCTAAGATACCACCTTAGCCCAACAAAAATGGCCAAGATTTTGAATTTAATGACACATGCTGCTGGGATTGTGGAGAAAAAGGAATCCTACTGCACTGCTGATAGGACTTTGAACAAGTTTGGACACTCTGGAAAGCAGTGTGGAGGTTTCTTAAAGAATGAAAATTGACCTTCCCTATGATCCCCCCATACCACTCCTGGGCATCTATCTTGAACATCATAACCCAGGATATGATAAGGACACCTGATTAGCTATGTTCATCTCTGCACTATTCACAATAGCCAAGCGATATAATAAATCAAGATGCCTTACTGCAGATGAATGGATACAAAAAATATGGTAAATATATATATATTACACACACACACACACAATGGAATTCAACATAGCCAACAGACAAGATAAAATAATGGCATTTGCAGGGAAGTGAATGAATCCAGAGCGAATCATGTTGAGTGAGACAAGTCAAGACCAAAGGAAAAAAAGCCACATGGTATCCTTAATATATGGCTATTAGATCCAAACAGTACAAGACTGAGGACTCAATATTTGTGAACCCAGGGCTGTGGACATGGTATTGGAACTATAAACACAACTACATAAACATAAAAATTTATAACTCTATAGACATAATATTTTATTACATAGATTAATATGTGTCTATGACCATGCATACCCTTAGCCTAATTTTAGTTATGTTCTAAAATCTAAGTGCCAGTGATTGTATATAGAGATTCCCTTCTTGAATACTTGTTTATTAAATATGTCATTTGAAATATGATGTAAAAATCAATGTTAATAAATTCTTTAATAAAAAAGAAAACCCTACGTATGAAGCCTAAGTAGTACATCTGTGAGAAAAATCATTGTAAAATCCTTCCATGCTTCCTAAATTTTTAATATAATAATTTATAGTAAATTATAAAAAATAATCTTTAGAATAAAATGGTACATAAAATTCTTTTAAAAAGAAAATAACATTTTGTGTTTGTTTATACTAGTTTTAAAAGGGACATGTTCATACATTTGTATAATTTATCTCAATCCAATTCACTACTCTTTTCTTTCACCACATTCTTCTCTTTCTTTATATTGTAAAGTAAACATGATACATAAAAGAGTTACAGTTACATGATTAAGGTAATGAGTACATTTCTTTTTGCATGGTTTTTCCCCTTCCCATGTTTTCTCTGATTTCTCCCCAGGACTCCCCTCCCCCCATTTTACATAGTTCATATACAACTTAATGTCTAGTGAGTATCACTGTTGAATTGTTGCCTTCTTTATTTCACCATTTTTGTACTTCTCTTTCCTTTCCCCATAACAGGTAAACATATGTAGGACTAATCGTATATTTATCAAGGAAGGGAGGAAGATAAATGAGGTAACTGAAAACAGTACACTATAAAAATGTGTTGTTTACATTTCTTGGATTTCATTTCCATATGCATCATTTTATATGGTTATATGCACAAAGCTATTGAGCTCTTGTGATCCTCACCACACTCTACCAATTTTCTTGAAGCAATTTCAATACATTTCATTGTTTTATTTTAATACCTGCATATAAAACATTTAGACCTTATTCATTATTATATGTCTCTCCATTAGCTTAGTCTACCACTGGTACACTTCACCAACAGAGTCTTTTTAACTTCTCTACCATTCATTGTTTTTTTTTACTATGTGTTTATTGTAGCATACTTTTGGACTTATACAAGAAGGTGAACTTTCACTTTTGCACTCAGATTTTGAAGCTGTTTGATGACTTAATGTATTATAGAGGTTCATAGGTGGCCAAAACATTTCAGAAACAACCCACATCAAATGCCTAATAAATGAGAATATTTCTTTGCTACTATGAAAACTATAGCAATCTGGCAGCATTTTAAAACTCCACATTGATTCCTAGACCTCATTTATAGACATTTTAATTTAACTTGGTATGGAGTATAAACTGAAAGTCTATATTTTTCAAACACTCCAGGAGATTTAATTGTGATCCAAAGTATGGAAGATACTAGGTTAGAGAAACAGAAATAGGTCTAATACATTTTGGAACAAAGTTGACAAGCCATATCATCACAGCAGACTTAGTATGCAGAAAAAAATTGATTCTCAAACACTATATCCATAAAGACAAATGTAGAGTAGGGTGATCGATAACATTAATGGGAGTAACTGCTCAAAAAATATTCAACATATATTATACAAAACAGGTAACTGACAATAATACCCATGATTGACTTCCAAGAAAGTCACAGCTTGTGAGTTGGTAGATTAAACCTACATTTAAATCTAATTGTCTTTATGTAAATATGATTCTAAACCTGTATCCTTAAAGTTTTTTTCAATTACTAACTGCAATACATATCAGATTTTCTGAAAATATGAACAATATAAAGTAATGAAATGAACTAATAGAAGATGAGTATATGAGAGGCTTCAAAAATGAAACAAAAAAAAAACATCTGAATTTGTTATTTGCTCTTATCTGAATGTAAATTTAGTTTCTACATTTATGGCAGGATCTAGTTTTGCATGTTGGAATAAAGTACCCACCAAAGTCAGATTCTCTCTTTCCCACAGATATGGGGAAAAAGAAATGTATTTCTTGATGATTACAATTCAAAAGGATGACTCCTGGGTCCTTGAAAAAGACATTCCTGAGTTGTAAAACTGGCAAGAGACTTTTAAAAAGATTTATATTGCAAAACAGCAGAGGAAGAATTCTTAGTTTCAAGTTTTCTAAGTAAATACTCCTAACAAAAGAGAAGTCAAAGACCTTGTATCAGAAAATGAGTCTAACTCCAGCTGTGTAAGAAGTCCAGTTGAGGGAAAGATTAAGATCATCTTTGTGAGTCAAAAGATATTATCCTCCAATTTATAGATGAAGAAATTGAGGACTAGTAAAATAAGGATCTTGTTCAAGTTTATATCCTTAGTAAGTCCAGTCTTTAGATTAAATCTCATCTCTGATTTATACAACAAAATTAACTACTTTGTAATAGTTTCTATCACCAACATAGTCATATAGCATAAAATTTAAAAAAAATGAGTACATTTCCTCAAGAGCATTAAATTTATGAAAGAGTAGAAAATATATTAGTATTTTTCTCATAATAACAACTAAATAAGGAATTATAAATCAATAAATTTGTGTCTTTCTTTGTAAATTCAAGGGAGAAGGTATGAAAAACCAAAAGACAAGCTACCATTACATTGAGAATTATAATATTAGAAGGGGTGACATTGATCAAGGCACATTATATTCATAAAGTACTTTTGCAAAAGAAACTCCTTTGTAAAAAATAAAAGGGAAAAAAGATATTGGTGGGAAGAATTTCACTGTCACTCAATTCTAAATTGTTTAGTTTTCATCTATTTTGTATATGTGTGTTGTAGTTTTATACTTTAAAAATCAAAGAAAATTACAATGAATCAGGAAAAATGAAAAGAAAGAGAAAGGCAACAAAGAAGGAAAAAGAAAACATCACTATTAGAAATAAGTTAATAGACGGGAGGTATGGCCTAAGTGGTACAGTGCCACTCTAATGAGCACAAGGGTCTGGATTTACATTCCCAAATTTAAAAAAAAAACATATTCTGAATTATCAAAAAACAAAAATCGAAGGACTTAAAGTTACATTAGAGCAAACCAAAGAAAGGGAGAAAAACAGATGACAGAGAGAACTGAAGAAAACACAGAGAAATAAAAAGTGGACCAATGGAATAAAATAGAACACCAAAAATAAAATAATCCCACAGGCTTATGATAACTTAATACTTGATAACATATTAAAAAAACATTGGCTGGATGAAAGACAGCCTCTTCAACAAATGATGCTGGCAAAACTGGATATTCATATACAGATAATTGAAATATAACTTTGCTCCAGTGTGAATTCAAAAGGGATCAAATACCTCAATGTAGGACCAGACCATATAATTAATACTGGATGGAGTAGAAGACTTACTTGAATTTCTGGACACATGTTGAAACTTCCTAAGTAGATATACAGAAACACAACATCAAAAAAGACTTGATAGATGGGTTTACATAAAACAGTTTTTTGCAAAAGACATAGCTACCATAGCAAAAGACATATCTACTAAACTTAATAGAAAACCCACAGAATGGCAGAAGATTTTTGTCTGCTACATATCAGATTAGGGCATAATATCCAAAATATACTCACCTCCCTTTGACCCATTCCATTGATTACTTTTCTTACTTTTCTGATATGCACAGTAAAATCTCAACTGAATTACCCCTTCCCCACTTCATCCCTCTGTCCAGCTCTGCTTGACCTCATCCTCCTCTTGAATGTTCCCGTATCCTGGTACTTATTTTGTTGGGTTTTGACTTCATTGTTCTAAGAACAATATACTATTTTAGCTCTCTATAGAGCCTATCTTATTTCAGTTAATTCCTTTGTCACTACAAGCATACCATCCACCATGTTGTTATATGGTACCTCCTTTGTACAACTGACAAAAGGAAATAAAAACTAAGTATGTAAAGTAAACAAAAAAGAGTTAAAGAGTATGAGAAATTTCTCATAGAAAACAAAATAAGAAAAAGAGTAGAAAGAAAACAACAGAAAAATAAAATAAACAGAATAGAAAACATAGGGGGAAAAGGTTGGAAGGAAAGAAGAGAGGGAGGGTGGAAATACTTAGCCAAATTAACTATTACCATAGGGATGTCTATAAGTTAATTCCAGAAATAGATTGTTTCCTTCAAATATTAATGGATTCATTCATATGGAAACAAAAATGCAACCTCATTAAAGAAGATTGTGTTGTAGAATTTTGAGGGATAGGAGACCGTGGAGGAAGAATGGAGGTTAGAAAGTGGATAAAATAATGCTGTTAGAGTAGGAGTTAAGTCTAAGTTTCTACACCATAATTGGGTAACCATTGTCTAAAACAATTTAGGATACATTTCAGAACAAGAAGTCTGAAGTTTCTGAACTTGTAGCAATGAAAGTAATTTGGGGAGTCAAAAATGCTGATTATCCTGATCAATATATTGTTGGGACATAATCAAAATTATCATACCTTACCCCATACACGTATAAGTACTGTGTCAATTGAAAGTTTTAAATAAATACTGATGTTCCACTAAAAAATTAAAACCCTCTTATGAGAAACGCCCATGTCTTTCAACCATTCCTGCTTACCTCCTGCTATTTCCTCAGAACAATTAGGACAAGTAACAGTTCCCCGTGTTAACTTTACACATAAGGAAGGAATTATCTTTCCTACTCAGAAAAGTCATTCTGCTTACTCCTAATAAAATTTACAATTTCCACCAAATACTCCATTTTTCACTTACATGAGATATCTAAAACAACCAAAAACAAGAAACAGAAGTTTCAATAGTGGCAATGACATCCAGATGCATAAATATTGTCACAAATGCCAGGATTTCTTCTAATTATAGTCAAATAATATTCTCAAATATGAACACACAAACACATACTTATAATCTATTGGAGTTCTTATAACTGACAATTTTACCAGCATTCCTCCACATTATCTGTACACTAACTTCAACTATAAATTTTTTTTATTCCTGTGAATTATTTTGGTCTATAGAGCCCATTTTTAATGTATTCAAAATAAAGTTAATTGTAGCATGAAAGTATACCTCGAAACAAAAAATTTGCTTCTATAAAGTACATCTGAAATGCTGAAAACATGTATTTGTCATGTGAACACTAGTCCACTTCAAAATATTGTATTTCCTTCTGTTTTCTCTGCTTGTAGGTCACATGGAAAACCAGGTACATCTTTAAGCAACTGTTAAGAAGGAGAGTTGTTTAACTAGTTTTGTTCCAAACTCCAAGTCAGGGATAGTCCACTGGGTATAGATTTATTTTATAACAGTCCCTCCAAGGAACCCTTTAGTTTGGAAATTTATGATGACCATGAAATGATTTCTGGGGAATGACCATAAAATCGTGATTCTCAAAACTGACTTTGTCCTGAATCAACCTGGGGAGCTTATTAAAAGATTCCCAGTTCTCAAATGGCTTTTGTTTAACATGGCCAGGATTCTTTCCTTACTTTGGTATTTTTTTTTACTAGAACTTAAAACTTCTTGATATAAGCTTTAGATTTTAAGCTGTTAGCAATTTATCCCATTTAAGGACTTGAGTCCTTATGTAACAGAATAATACTGACAAAAAAAATAGGAAGCAAACAATGCTTATATCTTCTATTTTGTTTTATAGTTAAATAAGATAAATAATTTTATTTAACTAATACAGCTAATATTTAATCATAAAGCAATCGAAAGTACATTCATATATTTTGCATCCGCATTCATCTTTATGTCTATGAAACATTGTATATTTTTCACTTAATGTTTATCTCAATTTCAGACTGGTTAAATTTCAAATATATAATAGCCACATATAGCCATATACTGTTACATCAATAGGCGATACAGATGTAGATAACCTTTGCTGTGGTTGTAGATTGTAGCTAGTTTTATTGCTACAAGTTTTTATCTGTATGTTTTTAATTTAAATTTTATTTTTTTAAATTTTTTATTGTAATTAATAAAAGGGTTACATGATATTTGCCAGATAGAAGGTGCATTAATTCACATACATTGATACCCTTTCACATGTCTTGGTACCCATTATCCTCCCCCCAATCCACCACCCACCCCTCATCTTGGTTTTCCTCCCTTCCCTATCAAATTTCAAATAGCCAAATACAAATAAATTCAATATATCAGATAACAAAGTGAGATACTGTAACATTATGAGATAAACAAGGGACAGCAAAAGAGATGAGAAATAACATAGTACATTAAGGACAACAATCATTCGTTATATGGCTTTTGTTTCAATATCCTGGAGATCCTTTCAGTTAGCTTCATACTATATGGCCTTATGTATCAAGATTTTGCTCTATTGCAAATCTCTGCTAGTAGAGCCCAAGGTTTCTACTGATTAAGACAAATGAGGGAAACCATTGAACCTAAGTTCCTTTGAGTCTGGCTTACTTCACTTAATATGATTTTTTTTAAGTCTTTCCATTTCCTAACAAATGGGGCGATGTCATTCTTTCTGACAGCAGCATAGAACTCCACTGTGTACAAATACCACAACTTGTTGATCCACTCATCAACTGAGGGACATCTAGGTTGGTTCCATATCTTTGCTATGGTGAATAATGCTGCAATGAACATTGTTGTGCTAGTGGATTTAGTATGCCCTAGATGCTGGATGGTTGGGTAAATGCCAAGTAGTGGAATTGCTGGGTCATAGGGGAGTTCTATGTTTAGCCTTTTGAGGCACTGCCATACTGCTTTCCATAGTGGTTGAACGAGTTTGAACTCCCACCAGCAGTGTAGTAGTGATCCCTCCTGGCCACATCCCCTCCAGCATCTGTTATTATTCGTTGTCCTGATCCTGGCCATTCTAACTGGAGTGAGGTGGAATCTTACAGTTGTTTTGATTTGCATTTCTTATATGACCAGAGATGTTGAGCATTTCTTCATGTGTCTATAGGCCATTTTTGTTTCTTCTTCAGAGAAGACTCTCTTTAAGTCTTTGGCCCATTTTTTAATGGGATGGTTGTTACTTTGGAGATTAGTTTTGGAGTGATTCAATTTTTTGAGTTGTTCCTATATTTTAGATACGAGGCCTTTGTCCGTTGTTTGGTTGGTGAAGATCTTCTCCCACTCTGCAGGCTTTCTAATTAATTTACTAGCTATGTCCTTTGCCATACAAAAGCTCTGCAGTTTAATGCAGTCCCACTTATCCAGCCTTTCTCTGATTTGTTGTGATTCTTGGTCCTCATTAAGAAAGTTTCGACCTGTGCCAAGGAGGCCTAGTGTATCTCCTATTCCTTCTTGTAAGGTTTTCGGTGTGTCAGCTTCTACCTCCAGGTCTTTGATCCATTTGGAGTTAATTCTAGTGCAGGGTGACAAAGAAAGATTCAACTTTAGTTTTCTACAGGTACTTAGCCAGTTCTGCCAGCACAACTTGTTGAAGAGGCTGTCTTTCTTCCATTCTATTTTGTTTGCTCCCTTGTCAAAGATTAGTTGGGTATAGGTCTGTGGTTTAATATCTGGGTCCTCAGTTCTATTCCATTGGTCTTCAGGCCTGTTCTTGTGCCAGTACCAAGCTGTTTTGATAATTATAGCCATGTAATAGAGTCTAAAGTTTGGAATTGAAATTCCTCCAGCGCTGTTCTTTCTGCTAAGAAGTGTTTTTGCTATACAGGGTCTTTTATTATTCCATATGAAATTTTGAATTGCTTCTTCTATTTCTTTAAAGAATGCCATTGGGATATTGATGGGTATTGAGTTGAATTTGTAGATAGCCCTTGGCAAGATTGTCATTTTCACAATGTTTTAATTTAAATTTTAATACACAGTTGATGTACAGAGGGGTTAGAGTTACATAAGTCTGTTAATGAATACATTTCATTTTGAACAGGGTTAACACTCCTTCATTTTCTCCCAATCTCCCTGACTCCCCTTCCACCAAGTTGTAAAGGTCATTTCCAAAATAGCATCCCGTGAGTGTCAATGTTTTTTGGCTAGTCCTGGGCTTGGGCTCAGGGTTTGAGCACTGTCCTTGGGTTTTCACAAGTCTAGAGCTCTACTACTTGAGCTACAGCACCACTTCTGGCTTTTTTGTATGTATGTGGTACTGAGGACTTGAACCTCGGTTTTCAAGGATGCTAGGCAAGAACACTATGACTAGGCCAAACTCTAGGCCAGAAGTATCATTTTTGAATTGGTTCACCCTTTGTCCCATCATTTATGTGATTCTCCTTCCCTTCCCCAAATCAGAAAACTTTACATACAATACAAAGTATATAGAAATCAAAGAGTTACAATAGAAAATAAACCAAAGTAAACAAAAGAAAGAAAAAATACCTGCAAACAGTACAATTTAAAAAAAATCTCTTATTTTCATTCTTGGAATTTAATTCAATAAGCATCATTTTATGTGGTCATATGAACATAGCTATTGAGTCATTGTGATTCATTTTTGTTGTATTTTATTGCCAGAGTGATCTATAGGGAGGTTAGAGTTACATTCAAATCTATTGTGATTCTTTCCTAAGAATATCCTTGTATGTCTTCACTGTAGAGTGCCTAGAGTGCTATTTAAGTAATGGTGTCCAAATATAACAGTCTTTTACTATCCGTTGAATTAAAAGTATATATATATATATGTATATAAAAGTATATATAAATATATAAAGTATACATACACTTTATATATATGTATTTTATATATTACATACATACTATATATATATATAAAACAGTCTTTTACTATCTGTTGAATTAAAAGTATATATATATATAATTATCTAAAAGTATATATATATAAAGTATATATATAAAAGTATATATATAAGTATATATATATGTATACTATTTATTATAAATGAGGGAAACCATGCAATATGTATTTCTTGGGGTCTGGCTTACTTTGTTTAACATAGATTTTCCTATATTTTTCCATTGCCTTATGATTGGAACAATTCCATTCCTTCCGATGATGGGTATAAATTATTTTTGTATATGTTGCACATTTTCTTGATCCATTTGTCCACAGAGGAACATCTAGGTTGATTCCACATCTTGGCTATGATAAATAATGCTGTAATTAACATGATTGTGCTGATGGCAATAGTGCAGGCTCACTTATAGTCATTTGGTTAAGTGCCCACGAGGTAGAATTTTGGGCATTGGGAAGGTCTGTGTTTAGTCTTTTGATGAACCTCCATACTGTTTACTAGAGTGGTTGAACAAGTTTAGATTCCCACCAGCAGTGTAGTAGCATTCCGTTTTGGCCAGACCTGCCCCCTCAGCATCTTTTATTATTAGTTCTTGATAATGGCCATTTTAACTGGATTGCAGTGGAATTTCAATATTGCTTTCATTTGGACTTCTTTTATGACCAAAGATATTGAGCTTTTCCTCATGTTTTTATTGGCCATTCTAATTTCTTCTTTGGGGACATCTTTACATCTTTAGCCCACTTATTGATGAGGTTGTTGTTTCTTTCAGGGTTTGTCTTTGAGGCTTATCTTTTTGAGCTCTCAGTATATTTTAGACGTAATGCCCTGGTCTGATGTGTAACAAGTAAAGATTTTGTAATCTGTGGGGTTCTGTTTATCCTAGATATCATCTGTATTTTTAAAATGTACATTGCCCCTACCAAGCTGTAGCAAAAAAGAAAATGGTGTCTGAAATCTGAAATAAATAGATCTCTTATGCTGTATAAATATTATTGAACTAGTAGCTCTTATATTCTTTCTGTTCATTTATTCTTACCTGTCATAAATAATATTTTTAGCCAGGAGCCAATGGTTCACGCCTATATCCTCTCTACTCAGGAGTCTGAGATCTGAGGATCACGGTTCAAAGTCAGCCCAGGCATGAAAGTCCATGCGACTCCTACATCCAATTAATCATCAAAAAACAGGAAGGGGCAATTTGACTCAAGTGGTAGAGTGCTACCTTTGAGCTGAAGAACTGAAGGACAATACCAGGCTCAGAGTTCAAGCCCCACAACCTATAAAATAATGTTTTACAAATACTTTTTACATAAATAATACCTTAAAAGGTATTCTGGATACACTATAAAAATGAACGCCAATGTACAATGGAATCCATTTTCAAAATAAAACTTATGCCTAATGTCAGATAAATAATGGTCAAGAGAGGATTAATTCATGAGTGGAGGGAATTTACTTGAGTGTGAAGGGACTATTGAGAGTATTGTGGCCCAGAGGTATGAAACTGATGCAATGACTATGACAGATTACATTCAATAGATGAATGAATAAAGATAATGTGGTATATAAAAAATGCAATTCTAGGCTTCCATCGTAAAGAAGGATTTTGCCAGGTTCATAAGGAAAGAGAACAAGTTGGAAAACATCATATTAAGTGAAGTAAGCCAGATCCAAAGGAACATAGGCTGCATGGTTTCCCTCATTTGCTATAATTAGTATATGTCTAGGATAGTCCTAGAAGAGGATCAAAATAGCTCAATAGCTATGTACATATAACCTTCTAAAATGACATTAATCAAAATAAACTTCAAGATATGAAAACAAGAAGGTTTTTTTCATATAATTTTTATTTAATTAATAGAAGGGTTATATTACATTCGCCTGATGGAAGGTGCATTACTTCACATACATTGATACCCCTTCTCATGTCATGGTCGCATTTCCCTTCTCCCACCCCCACCCCTTATCTTGTTTTCTCCCCTTTCCTATCCAATTTCAAAGAGCCAAATATGCATATATCCAATATATCAGATACCAAAGTGAGATACTGTAACAATATGAGATAATCAAGGGAAAGCAAAAAGATGAGAAATAACATAGAACATTAAGGAAAACAATCACTCATTATATGGTTTTGTTTCTATATCCTGGAGGTCCGTTCATTTAGCATCATACTGTATGGCCTTATGTATCTAGGTTTTGCTCTATTGCAAATCTCTGCTAGAAGAGTCCAAGGTTTCTACTTATTATGACAATGGAGGGAAACTATTGAGCCTAAGTTCCTTTGAATCTGGCTTACTTCACTTAATATGATTTTTTCTAAGTCTTTCCATTTCCTTACAAATGAGGCAAGGTCATTCTTTCTGACAGCAGCATAGAATTCCATTGTGTATAAATACCACATCTTGTTGATCCATTCATCAACTGAGAGACATCTAGGTTGGTTCCATATCTTTGCTATGGTAAATAGTGCTGCAGTGAACATTGTTGTGTTAGTGGATTTAGTATGCCCTTGTTTCTGGACAATTTGGTAAATGCCAAGTAGTGGAATTGCTGGGTCATAGGGGAACTCTATGTTTAGTCTTTTGAGGAACTGCCATACTACTTTCCATAGTGGTTGAACGCGTTTGAACTCCCACCAGCAGTGTAGTAGTGATCCCTCCTAGCCACATCCCCTCCAGCATCTGTTGTAATTAGAGGGCCCATCTTTTGATGGGATGGTTAAATTTTGAAGATTAGTTTTGGAGTGATTCAATTTTTGGAGCTGTTGATATATTTTAGATATGAGGCCTTTGTCTGTTGTGTGGTTAGTGAAGATATTCTCCCATTCTGTAGGCTTCCTAATTAATTTACTAGCTATGTCCTTTCCCATACAGAAGCTCACTGCTACGAAGCCTGTATAACCCTCATCCCCAAACCAGACAGAGATCCATCAAAGAAAGAGGACTATAGACCCATTTCCTTGATGAATATTGATGTAAAACTTCTCAACAAAATACTGGCTAACCGTCTACAACAACCCATCAAAAAATTATACACTGTGATCAAACAGGATTCATCACAGGGAGGCAAAGCTGGTTCAACATATGCAAATCAATTAATGTAATTCAGCACATCAACAGGAGCAAGGACAAGAATCACATGATTGTCTCAGTAGATGCAGAAAAGGCATTTGACAAGATCCAACACCCCCTTTATGCTAAAAGCTCTGGAGAAACTAGGAATCTATGGAACAGTCCTCAGTAGAATAAAAGCAGTCTATGACAAACCCACAGCTAGTATTATACTTAATGGCGAAAAGTTAAGCCATTCCCTCTAAAATCAGGAACGAGACAAGGATGCCCACTCTCTCCACTCCTATTTAACATAATATTACAATTCCTAGCCAGAGCAATAAGACAAGAAGCATGCATAAAGTGGATCCAAACAGGGAAAGCGGAAATGAAACTCTCCATCCTTGCAGATGACATGAGTCTGTATTTAAAGAACCCTATAGACTCCACTCCCAAGCTCCTTGAGCTGATTCAAAACTTTGGAAAGGTATAAAATTAACCCTCAAAAATCAACTGCCTATGCCAACAGTGAGAGGAACGAGGCAACAATCAGGAAAGCAACTCCTTTTGCAATAGCCTCAAAGAAAATAAAGTACCTAGTAATTAACTTACCTAAGAATGTAAAGGACCTTTTTGATGAAAACTTTAAAACCCTGAAAAAGGTAATTAAAGCAGAACTGAGACATTGAAAAACCTCCCATGCTCCTGGATTGAAAGAATCAACATTCTGAAAATGACAGTCTTGCCAAGGGCTATCTACAAATTCAACGCAATACCCGTCAATATCCCAATGGCATTCTTTTTTTTATTGTAATTAATAAAAGGGTTACATGATATTTGCCAGATAGAAAGTGCATTAATTCACATACATTGATACCGTTTCACATGTCTTGGTACCCATTACCCTCCCCCCCACCCACCACCCATCACCCCTCTTGGTTTTCCCCACTTCCCTAGCAAATTTCAAATAACCAAATACAAATATATTCAATATATCAGATAACAAAGTGAGATACTATAACAATATGAGATACCCAAGGGACAGCAAAGGAGATAAGAGAAAGCATAGTATATAAAGGACAACAATCATTCGTTATATGGCTTTTGTTTCAATATCCTGGAGGTCCTTTCAATTAGCTTCATACTGTATGGCCTTATGTATCAAGATTTTGCTCTATTGCAGATGTCTGCTAGTAGAGCCCAAGATTTCTTCTGATTATGACACCTAATGGCATTCTTTAAAGAAATAGAAGAGGCAATTCAAAATTTCATATGGAATAATAAAAGACCCTGTATAGCAAAAACACTTCTTAGCAGAAAGAACAGTGCAGGAGGAAATTCAACACCAAACGTTATACTCCATTACAGGGCTATAATAATCAACACAGACTGGTACTGGCACAAGAACAGGCCTGAAGACCAATGGAATAGAACTGAGGACCCAGATATTAACCCACAGACCTATGGCCACCTAATCTTTGACAAGGGAGCCAAAAAAAGTAGAATGGAAGAAAGACAGCCTCTTCAACAAGTGGTGCTGGCAGAACTGGTTAAGCTCCTGCAGAAAACTAAAGTTGGATTCTTCTTTGTCACCCTGCAGTAGAATTAACTCCAGAAGGATCAAAGACCTCGAGGTAAAAACTGACACAATGAAAACTTTAGAAGAAGGAATAGGAGACACACTAGGCCTCCTTGGCACAGGTCAAAACTTTCTTAATAGGACCAAGAAACACAACAAATGGGAGAAAGGCTGGATAAGAGGGTTTTTTTTTTTAAAAAAGAACTCTGTGAAGTTATTATTTTTTCATTTGTATGTTTTTCCTTTGGTTTACCCCACTTCTCACTGTTTTTAATTTTGGTACCTTGTGCCTTGTATATGTTTATATGATTTGTGGAAGGAAAAGGTAATAACTAAATGGTGAAACAAAGGACAAAATGAACCAATGCAACAGTGATATTCACAAGACTTGATGTTGGAAATGAACTTTAGTAGTGTCAGGAAGGAAGGAAAAGGGGAGAAATCAAGGAAGTGAGTAAAAAATTTCAACAAGAAATTTATTCATTACCTTACTTATGTATCTGTAAGGCCTTTGACCATCATTCTCACAAAATAAAATAAGAAGAAATATGAGCATAAAGATAGACATCTATAATAAAATGGATTAATATGCTTAAATTGAATCACAGAAGAGTTTAGTCCAGATAGTGTTTTCAGTCATCATATTAGATATAGTAAACTCATTTATGCAAATATCAAGTAGTATAAAAATAAACAATAATATCAAATTAGGTGTTTTGGTATCTCAAAAAGTCAATTGGAAATTGTAAAATTATTTCCAAATTTCAAAGTTTCATAAATCAATTTTCTGTTTACACATAGTCATTACTAACAAAAAATTTATGAGAGAAAGGTTAAATACTAGATACAGTCATGGAAAATGACTAGGGATCACCGAACAGAACTGTGAGTAAATTACACAAAAGAAAACAAGGCAGGAAAGTAACTTACAAAGCACTTTGAGTGGGAAAAAAAAGAATTTGAAATTCTATTAGACAGTGAAAGAAATACTCATACTAAAATATTAAAACAATCCAAGACAAAATACAGGTATTTCAGACTGAATATTTTTTATTTCATGTTGCATAAAATTCAGCTCCACTTGTTTTGAACTTTGAAAGAATACGTTAGTAAAATGGACTTTGTAAAGTGCAAATTCAAGCCTCTGGCTCAGTTTCTTTCTTTCAACTGTGCTTCTAACTAGGTTAAAATTATTTTTATGCTATTTTTACTCTTGTAGCAAACTTGTTACAGAAGTCATAAGCTTGAATTCAGTACACTACACAATTAGATGAAGGTCAAGTCCTTCACTTTGAACCAAATTAAACCAATCACGGTATCTACATAAATACTACATAGTTATTAATTTGGGTTATTGCTATTGACAAGGCCACAGTTGTATTGATATGGAAGAAGAAATATGATTGTACTATTTGAGTTACATTTCACATTGCTCACCTCTGTGATGAGAGTTCACTTCATAGCTGTATTACAATGAGGAAAACAGGGGGGATGCAAAATAGGAAATGAATCTTTTATAAATTCTGTATATGAGAGTCCATTCAAAAAATTTCCACAAATCATCTGATCTGTAAAACTCCAGTATATGGAAACATGAGGGTTTTTTCATATATTTTTATTGTAATTAATAGAAGGGTTACATTATATTCACCAGATAGAAGGTACATTACTTCACAAATATTGATAACCTATCTCAGGTCATGGTTCCCATTCCCCTCCCCCCTTCCCCGATCATCTTGATTTCCCCCCTTCCCTCTCGTATTTCAATTAACCAATTAAGCATATGTAAAATATATCAGATAACAAGGTGAAATATTGTAACAATGTGAGATAACCACAGGACAGCAAAAGAGATGAGAGATAACATAGTACATTAAAGACAACAATCACTCAATATATGGCTTTTGTTTCTATATCCTGGAGATCCTCACATTTAGCGTCATACTATATGGCCTTATGTATCTAAATTTTGTTCTATTGTAAATCCCTGCTAGGTGAGACCAAGTTTTCTACTGATTATGACAAATGAGGGAAACCATTGAGCCTATGTTCATTTGAGTCTGGCTTACTTCACTTAAATGGGGCAATATTGTTCCTTCTGACAGCAGCATAAAATTCCATTGTTTATAAATACAACATCTTGTTGATCCACTCATCAGCTGAAGGACATCTGGGTTGGTTCCATATCTTTGCTATGGTGTATAGTGCTGCAATGAACATTGTTGTGCTGGTGGATTTAGTATGCCCTAGTTTCTGGATGGTTGGGTAAATGCCAAGTAGTGGAATTGCTGGGTCATAGGGGAGCTCTATGTTTAGCCTTTTGAGACACTGCCACATTGCTTTCCATAGTGGTTGAACGAGTTTGCACTCCCACCAACAGGGTAGTAGGGATCCCTCCTGGCACCATCCCCTCCAGCATCTGTTGTTATTAGTTTTCTTGATCCTGGCCATTCTAACTGGAGTAAGATGGAATGTTATAGTTATTTTGATTTGCATTTCTTTTATGACCAGAAATGTCGAGCATTTCTTCATATGTCTATAGGCCATTTTTATTTCTTCTTCAGAGAAGACTCTCTTTAAGTCTTTGGCCCTTCTTTTAATGGACGGTTGTTTCTTTGGAGATTAGTTTTGTATTGATTCAATTTTTGGAGCTGTTGATATATTTTAGATATGAGGCCTTTGTCCGTTGTATGATTAGCGAAGATCTTCTCCCGTTCTGTAGGCTTTCTAGTTAAATTGCTAGCTATGTCCTTTGCCATAAAAAGCTCTGCAGTTTAATGCAGTCCCACATATCCAACTTTTCTTTGATTTGTTGTGTTTCTTGGTCCTTATTAAGAAAGAGAAACAAGAGGTTTATCTTTGTGATTGTGTTTATGTACTACATGGAGCTATTTTTTTTCTCTTCTTTTCCCCTTAAGTTTTATCTCATTTTGTTAATGTATCTGACTTTGTTACCTGGTATATTGTATATATGTTCATTTGTCCATTTGAAAATGGAAAGATAATGGAAAAACAGGAAGAGGGAGTAGGGAAAGTGGGAGAAAAACATAGGAAGGGGTAACAGTGCTCAAGAAGTAATGTGGACAATATCTGATTAATGTAACCACAACCCCTAAATATATAACCCCAACAATAAAAAAAGAAATCTACCTTTAATTGAAATACTTAACATGTGTATGACATTACAACCAAACACGGATATTACATTTGGGCTCTGTTATGAATTTATGAAAAACTATACTCAATAAAAATACTGTATAATATATTACTTTAAATTTTTATCAGAAGTACCAGTAACTATCTACAAAATGGTTTTAATAAATATTTCCCTAGATTTCTATAGTTTAATTTTTCACACTAGTAAAATAATCTTGACCATTTTATTTCCTCACAGATAAATAACTTTAAGTATATATGTACATATATGCACTATATATTATGTCCAACTGAGATATCTAGACATAATTTTTATAATTTCAGAGTCTTGATCTCTACATTGTCACTTACAACGTTTTCCTGAAAAATAAATCCTTATACTATGTTTATTCAAATACATTATATTCATGAAAATTTTTGTGTGTTTGTACATGCGTGTGTGGTTGGTCTAGGGCACTGCTGTTGAAGAGAAATATACAAAAATGTGTAATATTATCTTAACCACATTAAAAAGTGAAAACAAGAACATTTACTTAAGGAGTACATTTTCACAAAATAGGAACTCCATGCACTCAGAATTCTATTTTGAGATTAAACATATAAAAATATAAATGAGTTACATTATCTTATTTAACTTAGTGAACTTTCCAAATGTGATATTGTTATTTTACTTTAAATAAATAAACAATTTAATATGGTGAATTTCACATGCTCAACAGCATCATGTAACCAGTTTTAATTATACAACGTAGATTTAGCATGATTTACGCTTCTTTTTTGATAGTACAAAGACTCAAAATTTTACTGCATGTAATGTGTCTCTTAAAATATATAATTTTCCTGAATGCATTGTTAAATTAAACTTTGGATTTACTTATTTTAAGGATGCAATGTTTTGATTTGTCTTTAACAAATATTTTGATGTAGCTCTACTCTATGTGATGAGTCTGATAATGCAATTTCAAAATTTAATTTCCAGCATAACACTAGTCTCTGCTACTGTGACTCACACCTCTAATCCTACCTACTGAGGAGGCTGAAGACTTGATGATTACCTCTTAAGGGCCATTCAGCAGAAAGAGCATCTCCAACAAAATCCGCAAAATGATGGGTTGGAGGTGTTATTCAAGTGGTAACTGCAGTCAAGTAACATTTGTCATGTGAGGGAATGTGAGATCAAATTCTTGTACAGGGTAGTAGGGGAGGGCAATCCTAACTTTGCCACCATTTTTTTCCCTCTCATTTTTTAAAAAAAGAATTTGCTAGAAAGACTTCTGCTGGCTATCTTAATTACATGTTCTTATATATTCTCTGTGTTTCTACAGTGTTTCACCAAAATTATATCTACATTGTTTATTTTTGTTACTAGAGCTTGAAGTCAGGGCCTTGAGTTTCCTTGACCTATTCACAGCAGGTGCTACACCACTTGAGCCCCAACCTCACTCAGTTTTTACTGGTTATTTTACACAATTTCTTGGTCTTTTATTATGGCCTGCAATCCAATACTTCCAGATATAGTCTCATGAGTAGGAGGACTACAGGCACGGGCTTCCAGTGCTAGACTCGCAAAGTAGAAAAAACAATTAAATATCACTTTGTTGCAATTTGAAACCATTTCTAAAAGCCTATTGATCTGGACAAAAGTAGTTTAAGATCATTATCAACAGGTGATGGGTAAGGTTGCATATTTCATTAAAATGAGGCTAATGAAACTCAAGGAATAGAAGGCACACAGCTTATTTTGTCCTAAAAACTTCTCAAAACATATGCACCACCTATCTCGTGTGTTCATGTTGTAATTTTTTATTAATGTTAATAGGGTGTTTTTAATTGAGTAAGCATGACAATAAAGAACAGTTACTAAAACTGAACTCTAGAGGCAGTTTTGAGTTTACAGTTCTACTACTCACTAGCTAGAAACTTCAAGTTTCTTCTTTGTTTTTAGATACTTTGTATAATTAGTAATTAGTGTGTATATGTTTGTGTATTTGTGTGTGTGTGTACTTAGTGAAATCAAAATCATCAGCTACTTTGGTGAACAAAACTTCCTCTGATAAAATTAACAAAGAAACTCTTGTTTGCCCTACTCCATCTTCGGTGGCAGGAGTCTGCTCTTTCCTCACGCAATAAACCCTCTTCTCCTGAACTGCATCGAGTTTCCTCTCAACAGACCTTACATTTGGTGCCTGACTCAGATGGAGGAGAGGTTCAGGAGTGGCTAGATCCCCTCCATTTCTCCAGGGTCAATCCACCTTCTGCCCTACCTCCTTTGGACCAGAGAAAGTAAATTCCACTCCGGGGACCTCTACCTTTCCCATTGCTGAAGGTGCATTTGCTACTATGTTTCCTGTCTGTACCTAGTGAGTGACTCCTGCCTGCAGGCCTCTTTTCTGTCTCCTTTAACCCACCCCTGCCTAGGACTCTCTCCCTGTGTCTAGTTTAAGAGGCCCCACACCCCAATCTGTTCTGGTGAGATTGGATTCCCCCTCCCCCCCATACACTCTACTTTCCCACTCAACATCCTTATTGACTCTACCCAGTGATGTCCTCACTGACTCCACTCCTTGTCATTCTCACTGATTCTGCCCCATGTTCAGTGACTCCACCCCCTCACATCCTCACTGACTCCCACCCCCACTCACCATTGACTCCACCCCTCCCTGGTGTCCTCACTAACTGGGCCCTCCCCAGGTCCTCACTAACTCTTCCCCTACCTCCTCATTGACCACCCCCATCCTCACAGACTTCCCTTCCTCTTAGTGTTTCTTACTACAGTGGGTTCTCATCAGTGTCACCCAAGCCAGGACACCCCCTTTGGGATATCTTTGATGCTCTTTGGATGTTCTTCTACTCAGAGACTCCATAAAGCCAAAAAGGCTCATCTTTTATTGCAATTGTATCTGGCCAAAGTATAGGCTAGACATTTGGTCTCAATGGCCCCCAAATGGGAGTTTGGATTATAATATTCTCAGGAATTTAGACAGTTTCTGCTGACACAATGGTAAATGGCCAGAGGTTCTATATGTTCAGGCTTTCTTTGCTCTCCATGCTTGCCTTACTCTCTACCAATCCTGCTCACCTTACTCTATCCTACTGGCACAGGGGCAGCTTGTCCCTGCAAAATCACCTAAGCGCCTAGAGCCTCTTCCTAAGCCTAAAGTGCCTGATCCCCTGCTCAGCATTGAATACTCTGCTCCTACTCCCCAAGCTGAACATTTCCTTCCTTGTCCTCCCCCTTCATCTACTTTTTCCTCACCTCCCAAAGCTCACACTCAATCCTTCACTGGTGGCTCACAGCCTCCAGCAGACCCCTTATTTCCTCTATGAGAGGTGGCAGGGGCAGATGGAGTTTTTTGTGTGCAGGCCCCCTTTTCAATGACCCATTTTTCCCAGATCAAGAAGAGACTGACATCTTACTCCCAAGACCCTAATAATTATACCAAAGAGTTTAAATAACTTGTTCAGACTTATGACCTCACCTGGCATGATTTATATACAGTCCTGTCCTCTACACTTACCTCTGAAGAAAAGGAAAGGGTTTGGGTTGCAGCCCAGGCACATGCTGATGAAACCTACCACCTAGACAATATTTTCCCAGTAGAGGCAATGGCTGTGCCCAGGAAAGAGCCCAAATGGGATTATGAAAATAATGCGCCTGGAAGGGTTAGCAGAAATAGGATGGTAACCTGCCTGGTAGCTGGCCTCCAGAAGGCAGCCTACCATGCAGTCAACTATGATAAACTAAAGGAAGTTTCCCAGAGACCCACTGAAAACCCGGCAGAATTTCTTGATCGCCTTACAGTGGCACTCCAGCATTATACTAAGCTGGACCTGGAGTCCAAAGAAGATATAGTGGCCCTTAATACATATTTCATTTTCTAATCAGATCCTAATATTAAAAAAAATTGAAAAAGGCTGAAGATGGCCCTCAAACCCCCATAAGGAGATCTGGTAAGCATGGCCTTTAAGGTTTTTAACAACCTGGAGGAACAGAAAAATGCTGATAAGGCTGCCCATAATAGGAAAAACTGCCAGCTCCTGGCTGCTGCATTTTGGGCTCCTGAAAGAAACATCCAATGCACACCACCCAAGGAAGGCCACTGGGCAAGAGCTTGCCCTACTCTACAACCACCATCTGGACCCTGCCAAGTGTGGTGGACAGACAGGACACTGAGGAGTCGACTATCTCTCCTCGTCTCTACAAGGTGGGGCAGTCCCTCCCATACCCCCCACACATGGGGATGAGCCCAACTTATCTGAGATACTCAGCTTGGCAATGGAAGTGTGATGCTGCCCAGGTCCACTGGATCCCACAAGCATCACAATGGAGGAGCCCAGGGTATGTCTCCAGGTTTCAGGCAAGCTACTTGTATCCTTTCTTTTGGATATGGGAGCCAGTTATTCATTGTTACCTGATTATTCCAGCCTGTCTTTTCCCTCCCAGATCTCAGTGGTGGGTGTAGATGGCCTTGTTATAATCCTAGCTACTGAGGAGGCTGAGATCGGAGGATCATGGTTCAAAGCCAGCCCAGGCACTAGTCCATGAGACTTTTTTCTCCAATTAATCACCAGAAAACTGGAAGTGACTCGGTGGCTCAAGGGATAGGGTGGTAGCCTTGAGCTGAAAAGCCCAGGGACAGTACTCAGGCCCAGAATTCAAGTCCCACAACTGACAAAAAAGTGAAATTCACAAGAATCTAGCTCACCTTTACTATCCATTATTTCTTGAATCTGCTACTAAATACTGTTTATATTGTTATGATTTCATGAATGCTGTTTTTTACTGAATGAAGACTATTAGTTGTTTCGTTTGTTTTATTTACAAATTACATGCTTACATTCTTCCTTTCTTTACCTTTTTCTTTTGGTTTATTACATTCTGTTGCTTGTTTACTATTATTATTTCTGTCCCCTTTGTCTATATTTTTTGTGGGTCATGGGGCTTGAATTTAGCCTGGGAGCCCTTCAGCTCAAAGCAACATTTTGGGAGGGGAAAATTTTTCAAGAATGAGAGAAGTGTTCAAAAGGAAATGTACTCATTACATGAATCATGTAACATTTCTATATACACTAGTAAGGAATATGCTGAGGAAGAAATTAGGAAAATAACCTCATTCACAATATCTTCAACGTATATTTAGTGATAAATATAATTAAGATGATGAACAGTCCCAACAATGAAGATTAAAAAGCACTGAATAAGGAAATTGTTGAAATCACTAGAAGATGAAAATATCTCATGTTCATGTACCAAAAGAACAAATGTTATGAAAATCACTTCACTGCCAAAAGTGAACTACAGGTTTCATGAGATTGCTATCCAATTTACAACGATAGATTTCAAATAAATAGAAATATTAATCTTAAACTCTGTATGGAAACAGGGAACATCATTAGTTGACAAATAAATCCTGAGCAATAAAGGTCATATCTAAATTTTCATAATAATTAAATAGATATCTACCAACAATGGCAGAAAAACTGTTGAAGAGCAGTGGAATAGGGGATGACTCAGAAATAATTCCACACGGTTATACACATATGGATATTAACAAAGAAATCAAAAATACACTTTGGAGAGAAGACAGTGTTTTCAAGAAATGATGTTTGAAAAACTGGATACCTAAATGGAGAGCATAAAATATGCATTTGCTTTCTTTTCCTTCCTTCCTTCCTTCCTTCCTTCCTTCCTTCCTTCCTTCCTTCCTTCCTTCCTTCCTTCTTCCCCCACCTCTTTCTCCAGCCCTCTCTCTCCATTCTGCCCTTTTCTCTTCTTTCATCCTTGTCAGTGTAAGAGATCAAAGTCAGGAACTTGTGGTTGACTTAGTCTGCTTGCTCACAGTTGGTGCTCTAATATTTGAAACATTCCTCCAGTATTGCATTGTGTTGATAAAATTTTGATGGAGCCTTGTGGACTTTACTGCCTGTTATGGATTCCTATTGTAGTTCTCCAAATTTCAGAGTCCTAAGTAGTAAAATTACATATGTCAGCCATTGGTTTCATGAATAGTAGGATTATATATGGAGGCATTTGACTTCTGAGTAATCAGATTTTATATGTGAGTCATTAGCCCCTACCCACTACATTTATTCCAATGTTAACAGATGGACAGTTGTTTTGAATACACCAGGGTGGTAAAAACTCTTCTGCTTATTAATACTTTGTATTCATTATCACAAATGAAATTTACTTTTATGAGGAACTTCTATATTTTACTTTATACTTGCTAATTAATTTTCATATTCACCCAAAATTCACAAGGGCTCTCTTTTCTCTATAGTATTTCTGAAATTCTAAAACCTGTTATCTTTTTATCTTTCATTATTTTATAATTCATTGTTTTTGGGTGGCTAACCAGTCCCTGGTCTTGAACTCAAAGCCTGGGTGCAGTCCTTGAGCTTTCTCAAGGTCTACCACTTCAGCCATAGCACTACCTCCAGTTTTATTTTTTCTGTGTATGTCATACAAACAAATCAAAACCAGGGCTTTATACATGCTAGGCAAGCATTTGACCACTAGGTAATACTCTTGGCCACTTCATTATGGTTTTGATTTAAATTATTCTAAATCTTGAATTCTTGCTAAGGATAAGATGAAACATTATCAAATATTTTTGGTTGGTCATGGGGCTTGGACTCTGGGCCTGGGGGCTGCCCCTGAGCTCTTCAGCTCATGGCTACTGCCCTACCCCTGGAGCCACAGCCCACTTCTGGTTTTCTAGTGGTTATTTGGAAACAAGAGTCTCATTGTCTTTAGTACCTGGACTGGCTTTAAACCGCCATCCTCAGATCTCAGCCTACTCAATAACTAGGATTACAGGTATGAATCACCAAGCCCAGCTTATATTAATCAAATATTGCATTCATTCATAATTATTCTTTTTTAATAGTTGTATTTCATTGTTGGGGTCATGTATAGAAGGGTTACAGTTATATTTGTCAGGTAGTGAGTATATTACTTCTTGAACACTGGTACAACTTCCAATGGTTTTCTCCCAATTTCCTTCCATCTAGTCTCTCCCAGTCATCTTTTTTTTCCTTCCCTTCCCAATTTCAAATAAATAAATAAAACATATGTATACTATACCAAATATCAAATGGCATAACCTATAAGAAGAAGAGAGAGAGAAATAATTTCACAGGCTAGGTTAAGAACAAGAATCATTAGCTGGGCACGGTGGCTCACAAATTTAATCCTAGGTATTCAGGAGGCTGAGATCTGAGGATCATGATTCAAAGGCAGCTGGGGGCAATAAAGACAGTGTGACTTATTTCCATTTGACCACTAGAAAGCTGGAAGTGATGCTGTAGCTCAAGACTTAGGGTGGTAGCCTTGAGCTGAAGAGACCAAGGACTTTGCCCAGACTCAGAGCCCAAGCCCCACAATGGACAAAAGAAAAAAGAAAAGAAAAAGAAAAAAAAGAACAAGAATCACAAAGACAAACTTCCCCTTTCTGTATCCTGGAGTTCATCATTTATCCTCTTCCTATCTGGCCATACACACAGCTTTTGAGCTAATGTGGTCATCTGCTAGGAGAATCCTAGATATGTACTAATTATTGCAAATGAGGGAAACTATGAAGCCTATATTCCTTTGGGTCTGGCTTACTTCACTTAATATGATTTTTTTCCAAATCTATTTCCTCAGATATAATTCTGAGAGAAGTTTAGAATTACATTTTGTTTAAATACCACATCTTCTTGATAAATACATCTACTGGGGGCATCTAGGTTGATTCTATACCTTAGCTATAGTAAAAGATGCTGCAATGAACATGATTGTGCTAGTAGATTTAGTATGGCAGTTTACGGACATTTGGTAAATGCCAAGGAGTAAGATTTCTGGGTCATAAAGGAGCTCTGTGTTTAGTCTTTAAAGAACACTGCTTTCTAGAGAGGTTGAGCAAATTTACACTCCCACCAACATTGTAGTAGCATGAGCAAATTTACACTCCCACCAACATTGTATTGGCATTCCCTACTGTTCACATGCCTACAAGCATCTGTTGTTGTTAGATTTCTTCATAATAGCCATTCTAACTGGATTGAGATGCAATATCAGAGTTGTTTTGAATTGCATTTCTTTTATGGCCAGAGATGTAGAACATTTCTTCATATGTCTATTGGACAATCTTATTTCCTCCTCAGAGAAGTATTTCTTTAAGTCTTTAGCCAGCCTTTTAATGGGATGGTTGTTTCTTTGAGTACTTTTTTTGAGTGATTCAATATTTTGAGCTGTAGATATATTTTAGATATGAGGTCCTAGTCTGTTGTATGGCTAGTGAAGATCTCCCATTCTGTGGGCTTTCCACTTAATTTGCTAACTATGTCCTTTGCCATATAGAAGGTCTACAGTTTAATGCAGTCCCATTTGTTCAAACTTTCTTTAATTTCTTGTGTAGGCCTTTATTAAGAAAGTTTTGACTAGTGCCAAGGAGCCCTAATGTATCTCATATTCCTTCCTTTAAATTTTTTAGGGTATTTGCTTTTACTTCAAGGTCTTTGATCCATTTGGAATTAATTCTGGTGCAAAGTGACATATAAGGATTCATATTTATTTTTCTACAGGTGTTTAACCAATTCTGTTAGCATCATTTGTTGAAGATGCTGTCTTTCTTCCATCCTATTTTTTGTCTCCCTTATCCAAGATTAGGTGGCTGTAGGTCTGTGGGGTCATTTCTGGGGTTTCAATTCTATTCCATTTGTTCTCAAGGCTTACATAATTTTTTTGAGAACTAAGTCCTATACCATTTTGTGTCTGTATATTTTTTCTTGCCGTTGAGTTGTTTAGGTTTTTTTCTCCTATTTATGTAGCTTTATTGGAAATTAAGTCAACAGAAGAGAGTTTATGAGATGGAATAAATAAAAGAAATGCCAACTCATTTTTCTACTTTTCTTTCTAAATGCTAGATTTTCTGGGAATTGCTTCACTCTTCTCCATGGAATAGCTCTTCCTTAAAGGTAGCATTAAAATATGAGTCAGTTTCATTTTTGCAGCCTCTGGAACTATTCCTGTTTAGGTTTTAAAATAAGTTGGATACAAGATCCTCAGCCAATATATGGTACAGAAATATTTTTTCTCACAATATGTGGTCTATTTTGTCCTTATGTTTTTAGCTATGCACAAGGTTTTAGTTTTACGTGATCTTTTTAGTTTATTTTAAATTTGTCATTTTTGCTTTTGTTTTATTTTCATTATCAGGCCATCATTTCCCAGCTCATTGTTGTGGAACATTTCGTTTAAGTTTTCCTCTTTTAGATTTATAATATTAGAACTCACAGTTAAGTTTTTATCGTATTTTGAGATGATATAATGTAGCATGTATATATGTATATACATATATATACAGTGTGCTGTATAATGTTCTAATTTAATATTTCTCAGATAAATATTCTAATAAGTATGTGGATATAATACAGCATTTAATTATGTCTTTTTCTTTTTTATGGGTCATGGGGCTTGAAATCAGCCTAGGCGCTGTGCCCTAACCTTTCAGCTCAAAGCTACCGCCCTACTCCTTGGCCTGGGCATTGTCCCTGAGCTCTTCAGCTCAAGGCTACCACTCCACTCTATCCTTGAGCCAAGCCCCACTTCCTGTTTTCTAGAGGTTAATTGGAGATAAGAGTCTCAGGTCCTTCTGTGCCACGGCTGACTTTGAACATTGATCCTCAGATGTCAGCTTCCTGAGTAGCTAGGATTACAGGTGTGAGCCACAGCACCTGGTGCATTTAGTTATTTCTAGCAAATTACTATTTGCTAGAATACACCTGATGATGTTTTTATATGATTTGCTTTACATATGACCATGCAGAAAAATTTGGTTAAATATATTTGTAGAATGGTATTTTCTTTAATAACATATATGATTTTTATTTATTTAATTTAATTTATTTTCATCACTATTATCTTTATTAATATTATCCGTAATGTAACAATATATCTTGAAAACTCAGTTTAAATATATTAAAGAGAGATCTATTGACTTTTAACAGCAAAATGATGTATAATAAATTATGTTTTTCCTATCATGTATTCTTCATTGATTTGCAAAATTGTATATGTAAATTTTAATTGAGGAACTATTCAATCTTGACTAGTTCCCTTATTCAAATGAATTTTCCAGAAAATACTGGCTTATTTCACATTCATTCTCATGAAACTACTTGAACACATTTAATTAGTAATGATACCGAGGTTTTGATATTAAATATTTACATTCATGATACCTTTGATTTCACTCAAAGAGAGTAATTATAAAAAAGTTCTCCAGTATCTCTCTGCTATTCATGTTTGCTACACATAATGTTTCCAACGAATGTAAAGCTTAAGCAGCACCCTTAGAAACCTGACAATTCATTTGTTGAGGAATATATTAAGACGTTTCATATGTTGTATTTATAATGAAGGATGAATAAATTAGTCCTTTATACTTTCCCTCTTGACCTTACGTGAATATTTCATCTAGCTGTGAAAGGCATTATTATTAGATAAGTCCAAATATAACTAGAAAATTTTTCCTCTTACTAAACAGAATACAATCTTTTTCTATGCTTATCTAATGCATATAATAGTATCTAATGCATTTGATTATAAAATGAGATAATCCATGTACAGTAATAGAAAGTCAGCAAATACTAAACATTTGCAAATATTACTATATTAATCATTCTTACAGAAATGAATAATCATTTCTTTTTATTGGCAATACACTTGCATGGGAGAAGGTAATAGTAGTGTCTGTGGGGTAGTGTTGTACTACTGGAATGGAGTAATACAGTTTTATTTGATAAGCATTCTATACTGGTACGTTACCATCTCAATGCATTGTATAGTGCACTTATTGATTCTAATGATGATTTCTTATTTCCTTTTAGAATTTCAGTTTCAGTTTTGAAAATTTATATGATCCCAATATGAAACATATGCACAAGTTGTTGTTGGACAATGAATCAGAACATCTTGACTTGGCATGACATCGCTTGGAAAGGGAAAATAATCACTGCTTTCATTTAAACAATTATCATATGTCATTTTCATAATATTTTCTAACATTGTTTAGTTGCATAAACTCATCATGCCTCTCCTCAGAAATCTGAAATTACTCCTCATAACAATGTACAGTTTAGCCCAGGAGCCAGTAGTACAAATGCGTAATCCTAGGTACTCAGGAGGCTGAGATCTGAGGAGCATGATTCCAAAGCATCTAGACTAAGACTCTCTAAACAGCCACTCAAAAACCTGGAAGTAGTGCTAGCCTTGGCAAAAGAAAGCTTAGATACAGTACCATGTCCCAGAATTCAAGCCCCAGGAATGGTAGACACAAACAGACACACTAATGGAAACACAGACACATGGACACAGACACACAGAGGCAGACAGACACAGACACAGACACACACACACACACACACACACACACACACACACACACACACACACACAGAGTAGTAGGGCTTTAGTGAGGCATAGTGAATCACTGTTGTAATCCTACATAATCAGGAATCTGAGTAAGCAAAATAATGTTTTGAGGACATCTTGAAAAAAAGTGAATGAAAATCTGGGCCAGGAGTTTGGCCTAGTGGTAGAATGCTTGCCTAGAATGCACAAAGACCCAGGTTCAATTCCTAGGTACCACATACATAGAAAAATGCTGGAAGTGGTGCTGAGGCTCGTGTGATAGAGCTCTAGCCTTGAGAAAGTCTAAGGACAGTGCTCAGGCCCTGAGCTCAAGCCCAGGACTGGAAAAAAAATGAAATTCTATCATAAAATGAGAGGATAGCAAATGGCTGTCACCAGACCTTCTTAGGAGGTAAAGATGGGAAGGATGTAGTGTGTGGTTGTGTACACAAATGACTAAAACTCTACTAACATGTCTAAAAGATATGGCCCTAGGCTCTAGTAACAGTGCCTTGCCTAGAAAGTGGTAGGTGCTGAATTGCATCACTAGCATCAACTATAAGTAGAAAAGAATATTAACATCATGTAGAAAAAGAAAAAAAAGCAGAATCTTGCCAGTTTTGGTTGCTATATTGTAGTTCCTTAGACCAGTTTATGTATTACTCTGTTTATATATTGCCTACTCTTCCAGAAAGTCCAAGTGGAAGTCACTGGAAAATTCTGTATCTCATGAGAATTTGTCCTTTGTTTCATGAACGGTGCCTTGTAACAGTGCTCTTCTTTCAAATGGTCACTAAGGTGTATTTAAAGGAGTGGAGGTCATAATGTCATAGTGTTCTGAATGCTTCACCACTCAGTTCTATCCTATGAGGTAAGTTCCACCTTATATTTTTTGAGGTGGCATCAACATTCAAAGGATTCCAGCCCTCTATCTGTGCAGTTTAATTTTAACCTAATTCAATGCTCCCTCTCCAAACTCTTAAAACAGCCGTTATTACACAATTCAAGTCCTTTATCACATACTTCCTTGTATCATTCATTTTGTTTTATTGTTTTAGACCTGATTTACTATTCAAAGTATAATTTCCTTTTATGTCTCATTTATGATAGTGGTAAGACCAATGACAAGTAGCAGAAACATAGCTTGAAACAGATTGTAATATAAATATGTTAATCTTTTTATTTACTGGGGAGATAAGAGCTCTGATATCTCAGTGAACTAAGACACTAAGACATTAATATTTAACCTCTACCATTAGAGCCAGTATGGCATGCATGTAAGCATAAGGAATTGTTGCATATATAGTGGAATTTCCTAGATACCATGTAAGACTTCCATTCTTAAATGGCTCTATTGTGTTAATTTTTTAATGAATGTATCATTTAATAAATAAATATTTATTTAATAAAAATAAACATTTTAATTAATCATACCTGCATTTTTATCCTGTTGAAAATTATGGTGGAGTAACATGATAGAATGACTATTAACTTGCTAGTATGAATTATGAGATTATCCAACAGTCTAAAGCTGTTTTCTCTAACATGACAGTCAATAATCATACAATTATTTAAGTCTAAAAGATTTAAAATTTAAACAAAATTAAAATATCTAGTCCCTTATTCTCATTCCATTTCAACTGTTTGTTCTATTGGCACTTGTAGCCAATGACTACCATATTGAAGTTTATAAAATGTTTATATAATTATAAGCATGTTGTATTATTTAATAATACTTTTTATGTTGAAATACACGTGGAATGAGGTAAGATCTTGGCATGTGCCCTACGGGCAACTGGCTCATGTAGTGTTCTGGTATAAAGGATTCTGGGATCTAGTTTAGGGTAAGACAGTTACTTCATGGATAATGATTGCACTTGGTTTGTACTTCATGTAGTTAGCCTAAGCCAACTACCAAGAAAATTCATTTTGATGCAGAACATGAGCGATCATTTCTTAGGTTCAAATCATGGGGCAACATAAGCACTCTTCCAAAACTAATGTATAGTGAGTAGTTTTTTTTTACTGTGTTAATATATTAGTTTTAGAGGCAAGTATTTAAAAACACAATTTTACTCCAATTTAGAATGTACTTTTGTTTTTAAATTATTATGAAGTATCAATCTATGCTTGTTCTTGAGTTTCATTAATAGGACATTGTATAGAGCATTCATGTTGTGGCTGTATTCCTGGGTGACAAAGACTATAGCTCCAGAGTTGGAGCCCCTGCATCTCTCGCTCAAAAACTGACCACAGAAAATATGACACAAGCTGAGTTGGAAAGTATAAATATACACTTCATCTTACTTATGCTGTTTTTAAATATAACCTAGGAATAAAATATGAGCAATAATTAGCAGAATTTAATTTATATTATGTAGGCTGCAGCGACATTTTGTCCAGTATTAAAGGTAGAAGCTAGCTTAGAGTACCAAGTGTATTTTATTTTAAATTATACTTTATTATCTTTAAATAGCTATGTATAAATCTATATTCTTTGCATGTTTCAAGTTTTTAAATATTTTATTACATTTAATAGCTTTTACAAGAGTTTCCACTAAACAAAGAAGCTTCTGAATATTATGCATCTTGATCAATGTCACCATTTTCAATGTTCTCACCAACATTTCCTTTTGTCATTTTTCTTAAGTTTGTAGGATATACACTGAATTCTTGACTTCATTCTGGCCTTAATCTCCTCTTCATTTCTCTGCCCTTAATTCCATCATACCACCTTGCTACATCTAAGAACCAGTTGCTGACTGTTCAACTTCTTGAATTTTGACTTTGCATCCTGAAGTTTTGCAATTAAACTACTATATTCCAGTTATTATATTTGTATACAGTTGCATACATATAATATATTTCTTATTTGTAAGATAATTTTAGCTTCCATGTGTGAGGAAAAACAGGAAATCTTTGTCTCTCTGGGATAGACTTACTTCCTTAACAAATTTTTTCAAGAGTCTTTCCATTTATAATATATTGCAAAATGTTTAAATGAACGCATGTGTTGTGTAGAATCAATGAGCATTTATCGCAGATGTATTTAACCCACTAGTAAGTGAGCCAGCAAGATAAGAGAGCTGAAAATATAAAAGAATATAATGTATGTTCCATGAAAGAACGATGGTTGAAAGGGAATTTCTCAGATATTTGTGTGCTGTGACTGGCTAATTTTCTAAGGCAACAAACTTATAACTAGTCAAGTCAAAAAAAAAGAGTCTTTCCATTTTTTTTAGTGATAAGATATTATTCTCTCTATGGGATGAGTATAATTCCATTTTGTATATATACCATATTTTCTAGATCGATTCAACAAATGATGATCATCAGGACTAATTCCATACTTCGGTTATTGTGAATAGTACTGCAGTGAACATGCTTATGCTGGTGGGTTTACTGTATTGTCATATTGTGGATAAATTGCCAGGAGGTGAATTTCCATTTCCTTAATGGCCAGAGATATTGAGTATTTTTTCATGAGTCTACTTGCAAATTTTACTTCTTCTGAGAGGACTCTTTTTAGCTCATCAATCCATTTATTAATTAGGTTGTTGGCTCTTTGGGGTTTAATTTTTTAAGTTCTCTGTAAATTCTAGATAGTGTTTGTTTTAGCGTTGGCAAAGATCTTCTCTCAATCTTTATGGTATATTTTTAGGTTGTCTATGTAACACACCAATAGAAGTAAAGACAAGAATCACATATTCATCTCAATAGATTCAGAAAAAGTTTTCAACAAATTCTCACAATCCTCTTATGATAAAAGCTCTGAAGAAACTACAAATACATGGAACATTCCACAACATAATAAAGGCAGTTCTTGACAACACTACAACCAACATTATACTTACTGGTGAAGATCTAAGAGTATTTCCAGTAAAATAAAAAAAAAATGAGACAAGGATGTCCACTCTCTCAACTCCTCATCAATATAGTACTGCAAATCACAGAAATAACAATAAGGCAAGTGAAAAACATAAAGGAGATCGAAATAGGTATGGAGAGAATAAAACTATCCCTATTTGCATATTACAATTTTGTTGGCTAATTAAAGATAAAAGTCTCCAATATTTGTTTGTCAAGGCTGACTTTAAACTCAAGTCATTATAATTCAGCCTTCTGAATAGATAAGATTGGTGTCTGGCTTATATTGTTAATTTTGGTAGACATTTAATTTGAACAGTATATTGTTAATTTGTTATTCATTTCATTTCTGAGAGGTACAATAGTACCTATTATGTAGATATAAGTTTAAATATACTTAGCCTTTAATAGATAAATATAAAATACATGATTAAACCTATACCTGTAGTTGAAATTTCCTTTATTATTCAGGCTATAGCATCCACCTACATTTTCAACTCTCCTCTGTATCTTCATCCTCTGATTTTTGTAAGCCACTTCTGGAGATCTTAACACAGTGATCATAGTCTTTCTTTCCATTCCAAATATACCTTCAAAGACCATGGATATGATTCATGTACAACCTTTATCATACTTTATTTTCATCTCAACTGTAACAACTTTCATATTGCCATCAGTTATTAATTTCCTTAACTGATCTGAATGTGAAATTTTAAAACTAGAATACATATATTCTATGATGTGTAGCTCAATTGATTCCTTATTTTATTGGGAAGCTTAGCTCCTTGAACTATATTTCTTTGCTTCACTATCCAGACTATTGCACATTTTCCACTAATGTTCCTCTTGCTATGTTCCATTGTACTTCTATATTTTTATGCTCTGAAATCCTCATTCATTTAATGTTTCTCTGTCCCCACACCATTCCTTCCAAGGTTTAAGAACACAGCTGGAGAACATTACTACTGTGCATATAGGCAGCACTGAAAATCCATGGCTGGTAATCCTAGCTATAACAGGAATACTGCCCCATGGCAACTTTTATACATCACTAGCCACTTCTCTATTTTGTTCTATACAATAGCTATTTCCAGTTATCAACATTTTGTCTATTTCCTTATAACTTCATTTTAATGGTCTATTGCACATTTTATTTGACAAAAATATTTCACCAGATGTGGAATCTCATGTTGATGCCTGTCAACAAAATACATACTGTTAGCTCTTGTCCCTTGTCCCCTTTCATACCAACAGTGCAGAAGCTACTTATATTTGTTTTCCAGGGCTGTCAAAAATGAAGCTACAAATTTGATAATTGACACAACAACAATTTGTGCTACAGATGTTTAAGTTAGAATTCCAAACCAAGATATTGTCATAGTGATTTCCTTCTACAAGCTATAAAAAGGATTTGCTTCAGGATACTCTCCTTACTTTATAGAAGACCACCTTCTCATATCTCTTCATATCATCTGACTTTAGGCATATCTTTCTCTAAAACTTGCACTTTTGTGAGGATAAAATTAAAATCCACACTTACAACCTTATTTTAGCTTTAATAATATGTAAAGAACACATATCTCAATATCTCAAGGCAATATTTTGAAGGACTATTGGTCAGATATTCAGCATATATGGTTTTACATGGAAGGACATAGTGAGACCCAAAATACTATTCTTTTTATAAGTTTACACATTGCTTTTATCCACCTGTGCTGGGGACACATCTGATGTTTTCTTTCTAAGAATCTCACTCCATCATGTTACTAAGAAATTATAGTGTATTCTTTTCCCTGACCCTACCATGAAAACTCTCCTTTGAACATATGTAGCTATCTATCTATTCATTCCTTTCTCTACTTATTTTAATTAAAGTATTTTAAAACTTTATATGCAGTTTACCATGTATTTACTGTCATACTTTTCTTGTCTCACTGGCTTTCATTCTCATGGCTGTACTTCAAGGACGCTTTTGCCTTATTCTTGGCAAAACAAGATTCCAAACCATATATAAATTTCTTTTTGCTAATTATAAAGATTGCTTTACAAATACTATTAGGTAATTAGTCTCACCTTGAGTGTTAAGATATTTTCCCTTGGTCTGCACAGCATTTCTGCGTTGACTATAATGGTAATTATGCTTTTTTTTCAACCTCTTGAAGTACGTCTACATGTATCTTGAATACTATTTGGGAGTTTTCTTTTCAAAAGAATGAGGATTATTGAGATGCAACTGATAAAAGCATTTACCTTGTAAAATAGTGTCTAAAAGGACATCTGAAAATGGAATAAGAAAACCTGGATCACTGATTTTCCCCCAAAACTCTTAATTCAAAAGCAATGCATCAGAAATTTTCTTTTGAGAAAGAAAAATGTAGTAGGGGAGAACTCTCGGTATTCTAGACGAATAGAAAACATCAAACACCTAAAGCTATTAAGAAAACAAACACTTCCTATCACCATAACTCTATATTTGCCAGGTACTCCTCACCTGTAGCTTCTCTGAAGGACATGCACCACAAATCTAACGTTCAAACGTTTTGTGTGCTAACTTGGGCATTCATATGTATTTTGATTGTCTCCAAGAACGAATTTTGGCCTTGTATGTGTAGGCTTCTTGGGGATACAGAAAACAGTTACAACTTGAGAATCTGGTGATCCTGACATACTATATCTCCTTGTCCTAGGTCAATGTAGAACAGATGGGAAATGAAATCTAGCTTTTCCTAGATCTGGAGGAGTGAAACAAGTGGATGTCACATGTCATTTTTATAATTCCTTAGTGCTGTCTAGTAGTCTTTTTTCTACTTACAGAGCTATAATGGAGCTTATGGAGTCCAATGTTTGATAATTCCTTTCAAGATATGGAGCAAAAATACAGTGATTCAAACAAGAAAGTAGGTATTTTATATTGCTCTTACCTCAGGTTCATTGTAGAAGAAGCAGAAAATACCCACCAAATTACATCTTACCCAGGGGATGAAAAGGGTTACTGTGACAAATTACCAATAATTTTAAAATAAACACAAAATGTTATCTTCTGTCTCGTCTCAAAGCACAAGCAGGATACAAGTTACTCTAAAACTCTGGGACAGCGATGAATAAGCAGACAATGTTTAGATATAGAAAGCAAGTAGTGATCACAGGCCCTCCTATAACTCAGCACAAAATCAACAGGACAAAATCATGGATTCCAACAGACTGAAGAGTTTCAAAAATAATACAGACAGAATATCCAAACTCTCTCAAATATGCCCAAAAATATGTTTCAGTATGAGCACTCATAAAAGCCTGGGTAACTGGAAAAGCAACAAAGGTTGAAAGCTTTTCTGAATCCCAAACAAGGGTAATTGTTAAGAAATGTCTCTTGTTTGAGCAAATCAGTGAATATAGGGAGGACTGACTACTTTGTTCATTGAACAGATATTTCCAGTGATAGTAGATAATGCAAGTATTTTCTGTACATGTTCATGCTCCAGAAATACATTTAATAAGGGAGAGACAAATGAATCACCTGGCATCTAAGTCCCAATAATTGTGATATAAATACTGAAATAATGGGAATAATGTAAAAGCAAGGTGAAAATTTCAACTGATATACAGAAAACACACATAATTCTATTGTGTATATAGATCACATTTTCTTTTTTTCATATATTGTTTTGTAATAGATGACATTTTCTTGAAGCATTCATCTCAGAGAGAATCATATGGTCCCATTAATAAGGCAATAGAAAGACTTGAAAAAAAAATCACAATAAGTGAGTAAACCAGAACCAAAGAAACAGGCTCCATGGTTTCCCTCATTTCTAACAGTTAGTATATGTCTAGGATAGACTAGAAGAGGATCAAAATAGCTCAGTAGCTATGTACAAATGACCATATAAGATGATCCTAAGTGAAATGAATTTCAACATATGTAAATGAGAGATTTTTCATAGCTGTTGTTTTTAATGTACTGTGAAGTCATTTATTTTGTCTTTTTTTCCTTTGATTATCTCCTCTTGTCTCTGTACTTGATTTTGGTATCCTCTCTCTACTATATACGTTTATCTGAATTGGAAAAGGGAAAGGAACAACAAAATGGTCAGACATAGGAAAAAGGGTGAACCAATGCAACAGCACTACTCAACTGACAATATGTTGGAAATGAACTTTATAGCTAGGGAGGGGAAGAGAGAAAGTGGGAGAATAATGTTCAACAAAAAATGTACTCATTATTTTTCCTATGTAACTGTAACACCTTTGCATATCACCTTTACAATAAAATTAAATTAAAAAGAAGAAAACACAGAAAACTATTAAACAGAAAATAATAATAGAATGATACTAGAAGATTTAGTAGCATACTAGATCAGATAGAACTGTTAAATTAGCCAAATAATAAATTATTGAATATTCTTCCATCAGAGTAGCAAACTAGAAAAAATAAAGAAAAGAAACTACAGAGGACTTAAGAGCTACAATGAAATCGACCACTTTACATAATGAGAGAATTTGAGAAAGAAGATAGAGAAGTGTCAACTTATTCTAAGAAATTATGGCCGAAATTTTCCCAAACTACCTAGATAAAAGTAGTATATCCAGCATAAATAGGCTTAATGAAAAGATACCCAAATTGATATAACCAAACTATCAAAAGTTGATGATAATAATTGGTAGATTCCTTGCAAACTTATATTCGCAGAATATTGAAAACAAGATAAAACCTACATGTATAATTTAAAGGAGACCTGTAAAGACCAGTTGTGTATTTCTCGTGAGAAACATGCATGCCAAAGAGTTGGATAATATATTCAAATTGTTAACCAAGAATACAACATGTAGCAAAAATGTCTTTCAAAGATGAAATAGTGGTAAAGACTTCCCTAGATAAAGTCAACCTTTTATATAAGAATGCTAAAGGAAATTCCTCACTTTGAAATAAAGGATGTTATATGTTAACACATTCACCTGAGAAAGTAGAAATTTCATTGGAAAAGTAAATGTATGGCCACATATAAAACCCTATATCATTGGAACTGTAGTGAGTTAATAATTTTAATTTTAGTACAAATGTGAAAATATCAAAGTAGTTAAATTGCAATGTATTAATGGACTCACAATATAAATACTTTTGATATCAACAATATAAAACTTATACAGATATTAACTTATTATTTTCTGTTTAATTGAAGGTAAAATGTTATCAGTTTAACATAGAATTTTATGAAATATTTCATGTAAGTGCAAGAAAAAACATACAAACACTTATACAAACAGTTGTAGAAAAGAAAAAATAATCATCTTAATACAAGAATTGTGACAAAAGAAATGCAGTGAAACACAAAGAATGAAAGGTTAAATCAAGATATGTCAAAGAACCAAGAAATAAATGGATAATAAAATCACATTGATAAAAATTTTATCAGTCCTTATTCCTATCAAGAATTAAAGTACATGGAACTGATTTACTTCTCCTGTTGAAAGATCTAAAATGGAAAAAATAATTTCCAAATAATTCAAGATACAATTTTATTCTATATACAGTAGACTCAATTTAGATCTCATATGACAACAATGCACAAAACCTAAAAGTCAATGAAATTCTTACTTCCAATTAACCACCAGAAAACTGGAAGTGGTTCACTGGATCAAAATGATCGCTGAAGAACTCAGGAGAGCAGCAGGACTAGTGTTCAAGCCACAAGAGTGACAAAAAATGATATCACAAGATATTGAAACTTACATAAATATTACAGAATGTGACAAAAGCCACATAAACCTCTCCATTCTAGAAAGGAAATTGGTAACCCTGAATGCAATAAATGTTTCTGTAGAAAAGAAAAGATTTTAGAAATCTTAAAATTCATGTGAAATTACATAGGATGTCAACTACACAAGAGTTGGTAAACAACAAAAATGGAGTAACTCATGGAGACTGAACAACACATTATTGAATCACCAATGGGTCATCAAGGAGATCAGAACAGAAATTCAAGTTTATGAAATTTAAAAAAAAAAGAGCACACTAAATACCAGATCCTTTGGGACACAGCAAAGGCAGTACTCAAAGGAAATTTTGCAGGTCTGAGTGGTAACATTAACAAATTGGAAAAATCGCAAACCAACAATTTAATATCGCCCCTAAAGCTCTTAGAAAAAGAGCAACAAAGCAAGCCCAATCCGCATAGAAGGATGCAAGTTATTAAAATCAAAGCAGAGTTAAATGAATTAAAGTAAAAAAAAACACTATAGAGAGAATCAACAAAACAAGGAGTTGGTTCTTTGAAAAAATTAACAAAATTGATAGACCCTTAGAAAATCTTACAAAAAAAGAAGGGAGCACACCCGAACCAAGAAAATCACAGATGAGAATGGTAATATCATGACAGAAATTACCAAGATCCAGAGCATCATAAGAGAATATTTTTCAAACCTTTATGCCAACAAATTTGAGAATGTAGAAGAAACTGATGAATTTTGAACCAATATTAACATACTCACATAATCCAAATAAACAGACCTATTTCAAGCACTGAAAGAGAAATGACAGTAAGAAAAACCCTACCCAAGAAAAGGCCAGGGCCTGATGGATTCTCAGATGACATCTCCCCTTTTTAAAGGATATCAAAGCCTTAGAAAAAATCAGATTCAGAAGGAAGATGGCGCCGAGACAATAGGGATGCTGCCTAGCTCTCTCTCAAAAAAAGAGAGAACCAGGGAGTCCCAGAAGCCAACTACCTTAAGAAATCCACAACAACAAACTCAAAAAGCAATGGAGAAGGACTCAAACCGGAAAAGAAATCCAGATAAAGCTTACATCCAACTTTCTCAAAGAATTCGGAACGCGAAGACCCCTCCCCCACGTCTCTCCACCCGAGAAAGCGACAGAAACCTGTGAAAAGCGGCGGCGGCACCGGCTGCAAGCCACGAAAAGCCGCAGCAGTGGAGGGCGCCAAGCCAGGAGCCCAACTGCTGCAGAAATCAGCACAGAACCGGACCAGCGAACGGCGGAAGCAGCGGAACCCAGACGCGGAACCAGAACAGCAAGCAGTGGAACCCAGACGCGGAACACAGGTGGAAGCAGAGACCCGAGGGGAGTGAAAGACTCCCCAACACCGTGGAACACCCGCAGACGGACGCAGAGGCGTGAGTAATACAGCACGTCCCCAAACACATCAGGAAACCAGAGCGGGTGCCAAGCAATAGAACTTAATTCAGACCTCTCCACCCCGCCCGAGAAAGACTGGCGAGAGCAGGGGGGCAAGGAATTTAGAATCCTGTCCCTTCCCTCAACAGCCCCCTCCCTCAGGCCATTGACTGGAGATTGACAGGCTGGCTACCTAAGACCCAGCACCCCACCAAGGGAGGCGGGGCTGTCCCAACTCCCACCCACCCAACAGGCTCAACCCCAAGCCCTGTGACTGGAGACTGACAAGCAGGCGGACCCTAAGACTCAGTACCCCACAGGGGAGGCCAAGCTGTCCCAGCTCCCACCCGCCCACCAGGCTCCTCTCCCAGGCCACTGAATCTGGAGAGTGGAGGGCGCTGGGACCCTGCCTTACAACAGCGGGCAGGGTGTGCGGACACATAGGAGCCAGCATCTGCCCCTCCTCAATTCTTGAGTGGGGCATCCTCCAGCTGGGAATCCTGAGCAAGACAGCACCGAGGGGCCCCCCACAGTCACAGACTCTGACAAAGCAGTAGAACCACAGCAGGGATCTGAAGGGCCAACGAGCATCCAAGCTCCCCTTCTGAGAATCAAAAAGGCGCGGCTCCACCCTTGGAGCCCACGTCCTCAGCTTGGCCCCGCACCTGGGAACAGAGGGGTTTACTGCTGGTCCTCCTGAGAGCCCCTGGAAACTCTCAGTTCCTAGACCCTTGGCTGGGGACCGCTCCTGGAAGCAGCACAGGAAAACGTCTGCGCAGCGCGCTCAGACTGAAACTCGCAGATCCATCCCATGGTCCACTGTAAGGCCACTGGTTGGGCTAAGAGCTAGTCCTGCAGCAACAAATAAGTTTTATTCTAATACTTTCCAAACTTTGTACTCAAATACGCTACCTACTTACCAACTTAGGTCAGTTATCCTTACGCTATACCTTTTCTTCATTACTACAATATTCTTACACTCCTACATTAATCCTCTTGTACCTCCCCTGACCTCTCTCATTCTATTTTTCTATCTCTGGACCTCTGTTCGTCTTTCAACCCTTAAACTGCATGGATCTACACTTGATGGCTGTTGAGCAATACTGTATATCTAGGTGTTTAATTATTCTCTAGGCTCAGAGGGACTTAAAGACAATAGAGATTGGATTGAGAGGCTTATTGTTTTGGGTATAAATCGCTTATCAGTGGATTATTAGACTGGTCTCTAAGTGCACAAAAAGAGTGATAACACCAATCAAAACTTGTGAACATCTAGTGTCTGCCAGCTACAGAGGTCTAGGTTGGTTATATCTGAAAAACTATAATCTTGTTTAGTATTAATCTTGCTCCCATTTTCAAATGGGCAGGACAAGAAACTCAAGAGAAATGTCAAATCAAGAAACAACAGCCCCCACCCAATGTAAACAGACAATGGAGCAGTCACTGGCAAACCTAGAGGAGAGTCTTCAAGTGCTATACAAATGCAATTGATGAACATCATTAATGAAAAATGTGAAAATATAAAGAAAGAGATAAGGGAGGAAGCCATAGCTGAACAAGAGGAAACCATAAACAAAGTGATAAGTAAAAAAGAAGAAGCCATAAAGGAGGCCATAATAAAGGTTTTTCAAAGAAAGATGGATGAATTCATGGAATCCACAAATAAAAAGGTGACCGCAGAGCGTTGTCAATTTGATTATTGGCACATATGTTTACAAATAAACTGCGGGGTTATCAAATTCCTGTGAAAATGTGTATAATCTTCTGGAAATCAATTCCTTAATTTTAAATACAGCTATGCTTTCAAAAAACAAAAAAAAAAGGTGACCGCACTCCAGCAAATGTTCAAAGAAAATAAAGCTACTGAGCTAACCACTCAAATGGAAATCAAGGAGCTAAAGAAATCTATACATGATCTAAAACAAGAGATGCAAGGCATCAAAAATGAGCAAGTAGAAGCACGGGAGATGAAAAATAAAGTAGATAGCTTTGATAGCAGGTTAGACAATGCAGAAGAGAGAATTTTGGGGCTGAGGATAATTTAGTTATTATAGAGAAAAAACAGAAAATGAGTCAATCCAAATCTAGGAAATATGAGAGAGGGCTTCAGGAGGTCCAAGATACAATTAGGAAGCCTAATTTTATGGCTAATTGGTATTGAGGAGGCCCTGGAGAAAGAGGTCAATGGTATTGGAAATATACTTCAGGGAATCATCTCAGAGAATTTCCCAAATATCCAGAAGGGCAGGCCCATCCAGAGACAAGAAGCTTTTAGAACCCCAAACAGACCTGACCAGAAAAGGACATCCCACCGCCACATCATAATCCGAACTGGATCAATAGAAACTAAAGAAAGGATCCTAAAGGCAGCCAGGGAAAAGGGATCAGTAACCTATAAAGGAAAACCAGTAAGAATAACCCCAGATTTCTCAGCAGAAACCATGCAAGCAGGAAGTGACTGGAAGCATATATGTCATGCCCTTAAGTCAAATAACTACCAAGAATACTGTACCCAGCTAAGCTCTCATTCATAACTGAGGGAACAATAAAAACATTCCATTCCACGGAAAAGCTGCAACAATATGTCGCAACAAAACCAACACTACAGAGAATTCTCAAAGATGTTCTATACATAGAAAACCAAAATAAATGCAATATAGGGAAAGAAATGGCACCTAAACCGCATACCATCTAAAGACCACAAGAACTGTCAAGACATAGGCCCTAATAAAAGCTTTTAGAAATGGTAGGAACTAATAAATATCTCTCAATCCTAACTCTCAATATCAATGGACTTAACTCTCCAATTAAATGGCATAGGCTGTCTAGTTGGATCAAAAAGCAAGAGCCATCATTCTGCTGTCTTCAAGAGACACGTCTTACCCAAAAAAACAATCATCTTTTAAAAGTGAGAGGATGGAATAAACTCTATCAAGCTAACGGCCCCCATAAACAGGCTGGAGTTGCCATCCTCATATCAGATAAAATAGACTTCAAAGTAAAATTAGTAAGAAAAGACAAAGAAGGTTACTACATACTACTAAAGGGATCTTTCCTCCAGGAAGACATAACAATCCTAAATATTTACACACCCAATCCCGGAGCTCCGAACTTCATCAAGCAAACTTTACTTACACTGAAACTATACATTGATCAAAATACAGTGATTGTCAGTGACTTTAAAACACCACTCTCACCTATGGACATATCAACAAGGCAAAAACGCAACAGAGAAACCTTAGAACTGAACAACTATATAGACCAATTAGATCTAACAGACATCTGCAGAATATTCCACCCAGGAACAACACAATACATGTTTTTCTCAGTAACACATGGAACATTTTCCAAAATAGATCATATCTTAGGCCATAAAACAAACCTGGTCAGATTCAGAAACACTGAAATTATTCCATGCACACTCTCAGACCACAAAGGCATCAAATTGGAACTGAACACACATCTCCACCACCGAAAACCCTGTAACTCATGGAGACTGAACAACACATTGTTGAATCACCAATGGGTCATCGAAGAGATCAGAACAGAAATCTAACAGTTTATGAAATTTAACAGTAAGGAGCACAGAAAATACCGACTCCTTTGGGACACAGCAAAGGCAGTACTCAGAGGAAAATTTATAGCGCTGAGTGCCTACAACAACAAGTTGGAAAAATTGCAAACCAACATGTTAGTCTCACCTTAAGCTCCTGGAAAAAGAGCAACAAACCAACCCTAATCCCAGTAGAAGAAAGCAAATTATTAAAATCAAAGCAGAATTAAATGATTTGGAATCCAAAAAAACTATAGAAAGTATCAACAAAACAAGGACTTGGTTCTTTGAAAGAATTAACAAAATTGACAAGCCCTTAGCAAATCTTACCCAAAAAAGAAGAGAGCATATCGAAATAAACAAAATCGCAGATGAAAATAGTAATATCACGACAGCAATTACCAAGATCCAGAATATCATGAGGGAATACTTCTCAAACCTTTACGCCAACAAATTTGAGAATCTAGATGAAATGGATGAATTCCTAGCCAATATTAACATACCCACACTGAACCAAGAAGAACTAAGCCAACTCAACAGGCCTATTTCAAGCTCTGAAATAGAAATGACAATTAGAGAACTTCCACCTAAGAAAAGCCCAGGGCCAGATGTTAGGAAATGGAAAGACTTAGAAAAAAGCATATTAAGTGAAGTAAGCCAGACTCAAAGGAACTTAGGCTCAGTGGTTTCCCTCATTCGTCATAATCAGTAGAAACCTTGGGCTCTACTAGCAGAGATCTGCAATAGAGCAAAATCTTGATACATAAAGCCATATAGTATGAAGCTAATTGAAAGGACCTCCAGGATATTGAAACCAAAGCCATATAACGAATGATTGGTGTCCTTAATGTATTATGTTGTCTCTCATCTCCTTTACTGTCCCTTGGTTATCTCATATTGTTATAGTATCTCACTTTGTTATCTGATATATTGAATTTATTTGTATTTGGTTATTTGAAATTTGATAGGGAAGGGGGGAAAACCAAGGCGGGTGTGGGGTGTGGGGGGGAGGGTAATGGGTACCAAGACATGTGAAAGGTTATCTATGTTTGTGATGTAATGCACCTTTTATCTGGTGAATATAATGTATCCTTTCTAATAATTACAATAACAAATATATGAAAAAAGAACTAAGATTTAACAACCTCATTTCTTCATGAATACTACATAATTATAGTATTTACATCAATCTGATACCGGCACAGCAATAACAATATGGAAAGCCAGGACTTGCTTATATATTTGGGAAGTATACCAAATATTTGCCCTGATAATGGACAACAATGACACAAATAAAGAATGAAATAATTTATACCTACACCAGCAAATGTTTCTAGAAACTAAAAATACCCATTTTCAGATAATTATTTTGATCTTTTATCTCAGTCCATATAGAGAAAAGAGACAAGAAATTTAAACATAATTGGAACTCATATCTTAAAACAATATAGGTTAATGACTTCTTGACTTTCATTTTGACAACAAATTCATGTCTTTATATTCATTATAATTTTATCCTCTTAACATCCTTATCAGAAACATTATCAACTGAAACACTAAGCTATGTTAATATGACATGAGTGAATTGTTCAACAATATACATAAATAATTTAAATTTCTTGAATATAAATATTTTGATTTTCTGGGACTAAAACTGGAATGAAACATGAAGTTTTTAGAGGATTTCACATATAGCAATTTTTATATAACTTACAGCTGTTTTGTACTGAAGGATTAGGCATTCTGAGTGATAGAGTGCTTCCCTAGCAGGTGTGAAATCCTGGGGTCCATTTACAATGGAAATTAAACACAGGAAACTTGTTCAGGAGCACTCTAATTCATTAGTTAATTATCATGGAAATTGGATAGCAGCTCATAAAAAAGAATTTTGTTATTAACTTAAGAGAAGACAAGAACAAGTGAAATGCAGCATTCAATTGTGTTTTTTTAAGAATATTTTTTGGCAAAACATTACCCCAATGAAACAACCTCTTATGACAACAGTATATGTGCTTTTTAAATTTATAAAATATCACATGCATGCTGGGGGGGGGCGATGGCTCATGCCTGTAATCCTAGCTAATCAGATGGCTGAGAGCTGCTGATCAAGGTTCAAAAGTCAGCCCGGGCACAAAAGAAAGAAAGAATCTGAGTTTCTTATCTCCAATTAACCTCTAGAAAATGGGAAGTGGGGCTTGGCTCAAGGGAAGGGTAGTAGCCTTGAGCTGAAGAGCTCAGCGATAACACCCAGGCCAAGCTCAAGCCCCATGACCCACAAACATAATCACATACAAATATTTTGTCTATAAGAATTTTATTCTATCCTTTTTACTTGTATATCTCAAAATTTGCTGATCCAATTGATTCTTTTATCCAATATGTACAAATGAATAAAATATAGGTAAAATAATTTTAGTAATATCTTTAGGCCGGGCATGGTGGCTGGTGCCTGTAATCCTAGTTGCTCTAGCTGCTGAGATCTAAGGATCCCAGTTTCAAAGTCAGCCCTGGCTCTAAAGAACTGTGAGACTCATCTCCAATAAACCAGTAGAAAACCAGAAGCAGTGTTATGGCTCCAGTGGTATGGTGGTAGCCTTGAGCTGAAAGAGCGCAGGGACAATGCTCGGGTCCAGGGGTAGGGTGGTAACCTTGAGCTGAAGAGCTCAAGGATAGCACCCAAGCCCAGAGTTCAAGCTCCAGGACCAAAAAAAAAAGATACATGTCTTTAGGGTATTCAGATCCTAGTCACTGTAGTTTTAATTTTACTCTGTAAACAATAGAGCACCATTGAAGGACGTAGGCCTAAACTTAGGTAATTGTGCTTAGAATACATAGGAGTGGACAGGTTTGAAAATACATTCAGAGGTAAAAAGAGTAAGACTTGGGATAATGGATAGCTAAGATGGAATTTAAAATAGAAGATATATATCCTCCAACTTTGGCTCAATAATCATGAACAGAACACCATTTTGGGAACGTTAACTCTAAAATAACCCGAATATATTTGATACATAGTATCTTGTGATGGTATGTACATGAAATAATGAGGGCTATCACAGGCCGGAGAGAAGTGCTTAAATGGCAATAAACCTGGCCTTCATATTTTTCCATAGAATTAACTCTACAGTTATATCTCCATATAGAAACGTGATCAGTAGGAGGTGAGTTTTGCTATACAGAGATAAGAAAAATCATAAAAAATAAATGTGTCCACACAATATCTTTGTCTTAGTAGTTGTTAAATGCCTTTCATACTGCCTACTCTAGTCTCTCATTTTGTTCTAGTTTAATTTATTGTTAATATACAGAGGGTGATGTACACAGGGTATGTGGTCACCTATGTAAGGTAATGAATACATTTGTTGAACATTATCACCCCCTCCCATGTTTTTCTCCCACTTTCCCCCCTCTCTTTGTCTCCCCACCCAATTTTGTAAAGTTCATTTTCAACATATTGTTTTGTGAGTAACATTGTTGCACTGGTTCATTATTTGTCCTTTGTCTCAACATTTTTTGTTTCCCTTCCCTTCCCCAATCCAAATAAATGTATGTACAATACACCAGGTACCAAAGTCATAAACAGTAACTATAGGTGATAAACCATAAGGGGAAAAAATGAAAGAAAAAGGAAATAATGTAGTACATTCAAAATAACAACCACAAAGATAAAAAATATCTTGCTTACATATCTTGGAGTTCATTTTGCTTAGCATCATCTTATATGATCATATGTACATAGCTATTGGACTATTGTCATCCTCTTCTAAGACAATCTTACTAATTATTACAAATGAGGCAAATCATGGAATCTATGGTTTTTGGGTTCTGGCTTCCCTCACTTAATATGGTTCTTCCAAGTCATAGTCTTTCAGATCTATAAGATTTTAATCTTAGATGACTTTTTGATTCAGATATCCAATGTTTTTTGTTGTCATTAATACCTTCGGGATGCACAAATTTGGAAATGCTGGTAATTTCTGTCTTCATTAATAACATCAAGGACATATTTAGTCCCATGTCTTTGTTTATAGCTTTTGAACCTGGACTATATTTTTGTGTGTCATAGTTCACTTCATGTTCATGTATTTATAATAATCAATAGCATTCATCTTGATATGCCAATTTCAAAAATTTACAGGACCCTATCAGATACATGTTCTTAGTACTTTCCCCATATCATCTGCTTCAACTTTTCTATGTCAGAAGTTTAGGTCACTAATAGCTTACACACTGGTAAATACAAATGAATATTGTCTTCAATTGTTCATTTGCCTTTTTTCTTTCTTCAAAACAACATACAGTATCATAAATCAATAGGCAAACTGACTAAACAAGACACTACTAGAATAGTGATCAAAGTGATGTTCTGTTGTCACATAGACAGATGCATTGCTATGGTAACTATTTTTCTTTCTATTAATAATAAATCATTCTAATATATAAGTCATTATATAATCTTCCATTTTGAGAAAATGGAAAAGTATGATTTTTAAAATCAAATGAGAGAAACAAATGTTCAAACTTACTCCTCTAATTAGCTAGCAGCCCCATTTGGCATGTATAGACTTAGGATATGTTTGTTATTTAGTATGATGATGTGACAGAAATATCTATCCTGAAGCATACTAGCACTTCTACAGCTTAATTGAAGGTTTCTACATTAGCAAATTAGACAAGAACCAGAAAGACACAACATGAAAATAAAGGAGGTTTAGGAATGCTTACAGAACCTAATATAGTATGTGTCTCATTTTATATTCACAGACACATTGTGAGTCAGTTAATTCAATACAAATTACCTGAAAAGTTGAAAACAAAATTAGTCATCTAAATTTTGATGACATGTTAAAAAAAACTTATGCTGCAAATTATTTTCAGTACTCTTGCCCAGTTCATAAGCCCTGCTCCTTGTGACAGAGGTAATTACCATTATGTATAATAAGCCTGTCCTTGCTGTAAGAGTCAAGATTTTGTCACAATCTATTTGCTTATATTTTCTTTCCTAAACAAGGTAAAAGATCTTAGAAAAAATATACAATGAAAAGAGTTCCTGTATCACGTACTGTATATTCCTCTTGTAGTCTCAAGTCACGTTCAGTGCTGTATTAGAAATGTTCGAGGTTAATGCAAATAGTATTTACAATAGTCAATATACGGAAACAAATCAGATTTCTTTCAAATGATGAATGTTAAAGAAAATAAGATATCCATGTATCACTCTGTCTACCTTCTTTGTATTGATACATAACAGTATTATTCAGCTAAAATAAGGAGTGAAATTAAATCACTTGCAGGAAAATAGATGGATATGGAGATCCTATTGAGTCTCAGTGAAAAGGTCATATGTTTTCTTTCATATGTGAGTGGTGGAACTAAAATATAAATGAATATAAATATCCATAAATATTCAAGATCATATATGAACAATCTGAATTAAATTATGCTATGTACATTTGCAAGCTATCAATGTAAATAGTTGATGAAGCAAACATTAGCCAAAATGAATTTAGTAAGTTGAAATTTCTAGGATATGTGTGCTAGGGGAAGGGTGCACATGAAGAGAGAGGGTAAAGGAGGACAAATACTGTTAGAAACCTTTTGCACGTGCATAAATAAGAAATTATAATGATTGTTAAGATTGATTTCAGAATGAGAGGAGGAGGGAGGGAGAATGACAGATGGGACGAATCTGATCAATGTACATTGTTCACCAAGAGACGTTATAATTAAAAGCCATTCTAAAATTAATTGATGCTGACTTCTTGGAAGGTGATGACAACATCACACGAACACTAAACAGATAAAGACTTATGCTGACAAAGGTTTAACTCAGTTGATAGCGGAAAGAAAAAAAAATATCTGGGAAACAGCATGTGGACCCCTGCTGTACAGCAAAAGATGCTCATAGCTGGCAAGCTGCTCCCGGGCTCTTGCTACTTCAAGAAAGCCTATGAGCTCCAGCCAAACTTGCAAGGAGCTCTTCCAATTGGCACCCAGATGCTCCTGTACAAAGATAGAGACCCCCAACAGCAGCTACCATTCCCCACCGCTCCCCAAGCCCTTCCCATAACTGCCAAAGCTGCTGGGACAGACTAACCTGCAGCTAGCTAGAGATGCAGGGTTCTGGAGACTTCTCCAGGAAAGAGACAGGTCTCCATAGCTCAGTGAACTCTATCTTTGCAACTTAACCAGCCACCCCAAGGCCACCAAGAATCTAAGGATCCTGCAGTCCTACTGCCACAGTGCAGCAGGCCATGCCGAACAAATGGAACCCCCACAGAGAGCTTCCCACTTGATGATAAAAACCAGGCCACAGGACACAAGATGCCTGCACCACAGGTCTCAGTGAACCAGAAGACTACCAACTCCATACTTCGTGTGTAATCCATTTGGGTCCCTTACAAGGGCAACCAAAATTTCCTGGACCAGAGTTCCTGCCAAGGAGGAAGGAAGCAATCCCAAGGTGAGCACAGGTTCAGATTCTCCCCCAACCAGAAAAATCAAGGTTCACAACTCCACCACTGGGAAAAGAAACTACAAATCCCAACTTCCTCAAATCTCCGCCATCTACCCTGTCATCAATAGGAAATCAGAGGCCCCATCAAAAGTCTGGGTGACTTGACTCAGGGGACACTGAAGCCCCCAAAATAAATTGAAGACTACTTTTGTCTAAATATAATTTTTAGTTTGTTACTACTTCTTGCAACATTTCCATTTTGTACATTTCCTCTCTGCCCATTATTTTTTTGGTTTTCTTGTTTTGGTTTCCTTCTCTTTTTTTGTCTGTTTTGAGCTCAGTGGCTATACTTTTCTTGGATTTTGTTGGAATTCATTCAGCTTTCTGTGGATTCTGTAAATACCTCTATTAATCTTTGATAAGCTTTATCATGTTCACTTATAGCCTTATTCAAGCTTTCATATTTTTCATTCATCATATTTACCAATAGAATTTGTAGAGCATTTTGAAGACTCTTCTCTAGGATTTTCATTGACTGCTCTATCGCTTGTTTATTTTGAGTGGGAGATGTGATTCCTTGAGACACCATTTTTCTTTCTTGTTCTGCCCATTTGGAAATGCAAGCAATACTAATACCACACAAGAATACAATTTTAAGATAAGAATCAACCCAGTGCTCTATAGCTGCACAAACTATACAGGTTCACAATGTTAGCTATTTTACTCTGGCTATCCTTTTGTGAATTTAAAAGCAGATCCAGATCCAGACTGAACACAGTTTTAAGTCAAAAACCAGCCCAATCCCTATGATATTTAAATCAGTCTGGCTCTACATTATCATTTGACAGTAATACAGTCTGGGGCAACAACAATCAACTGTAGATTCCCAAACTATGGCAATCAAAGAAGAAGAAAAGAAACAGAAATTGACAGGTATAATGAAAGGCTAGAGGAAAAATATAAGAGTACTGTGGAGAAGTAAACTAATAGAGTGAAGATAATTGATTCCTAAAGTGAAAGAAAGGGAAAACGAATGAATATAAAGTTAAAAATTAGGACCGGGAGTTTGGCCTAGTTGTAGAGTGATTGCCTAGCATGCACAAAGACCCAGGTCAGGTTCAATTCCTTGGTACCACATGTGTAGGAAAAAGCTGGGAGTGGTGCTGTTGCTCAAGTGGTAGAGGTCTATTCTTGAGGAAGCACTAGGAGAGTGCTCAGGAACTGAGTTCAAGCCCTAGGACTGGAAAGAATAAAAAGAAGTTGAAAAGTTAAAAAATATTAAAAGAGAAAAATATTTAGAGAGATTAATAATTAAAAGATCACCCTTAAAATATGTAAATTTAAGGACCTAATAAACACAAATATTGAAAAATATGGGAATGTGTAAATAATATGAATTAAGTATGTACACAATGAAGGAGAAATCTACTAATTGCAGTCTTTAAATTTCTAGGAGTGGAGAGAACCTCAATGAAGCAAAAAGTAAGGAAAAAAATGGAGAAAATGGGCAAAAAGGAAGAAACGAAAATGAAAACAATTGAAAAAGCAGCAAAATTTTAAGAATAATAAAATTTCTTTACTTTATTTGGTGAAACTTGTGTCTCCTCTATATGCAGGATCTAGTCTCTTGATGGAGTCTCTTATTTCCCTGTAATGATCAGTCTTCCCTTGGTTCAGTTGGTTTTATTGGCAGAAAAAGCTCTGCCCTACAGACTTGGGGTCCCTGTGACTGTCCTCCCAAGCCACTCGATTGGCAGGGCAAATTGCCCTATGTGTCCTACAGGGGAAAACTGGCTTCTGTCTTCAGATTGAATGTGGTGGAGTTGTATCCCACCTCAAATCAAACTGTCCCTGGCTAAGCCTGTAGTCACTAACTTCTTTGCCAGCTAAGCTGAGAGTGGCCAAGTAGCGATGCTGCCACAGGGAGGAACCCCTCCCTCCAGGGTAGGGAATTGATCCTCAGTCAGACCATTGATCTGACAATGGTCTGAGTCCTCTTCACTTCTGAAAATTGGTGCTGTAACACCACTTCGCAGGTTCCAGTTATCTGCCAGCTGGTCCGGTAGGTTCTTTTCCACTAGCCAAGATGGCACTGTTCTTGACTGGAGTGGGTCCACCTTACCAGTGCTGTTCTGTGAGGAATGAGAATGTCTTTTGTGGGGGTATTCATGCCTTGGTTTTCAGAACTGTTTGCCATCTATGTCAGTCTGTAGCCCACAGAATGAAGATTTCCACTCCTTGTCACTGATTCCGGGCTGCAGGTAAGTGAAGGGCTGGGCACTCATTGAAACCATGAATAAGGACAAACAAAGATTAGTTGAGGAAAGGGTAGCCACTCAGTTAAATTATTTCAGAGAGAGCACACAAAACCAAATCAAGGAGATAAGAATACCATGTAGGATGTAAAGTGAGGAATACAAGCCATCAAAAATGACCAACTCGAAGGAAGGGAGACAAAAAAACAAAGCATAAAGTACTGAAAGCATGATAAAAGATACAAAAGATAAAATCTACATCAATAAATTTGAGAAATCACAAACAAATTATTTAATGACACAACTAAACGCCTGGAAAAAGAGGAACAAACCAAACCCCAGTGCAGAAGAAGGAAACAAATTACTAGAATTAAATCCAAATTAAATGAATTATAGTCCAAAAAACCATAAATAGTATCAATCAAACAAAGAGTATTTCTTTGATAAAATTAATAAAATTCACAAACCCTTAGCAAATCTTACAGAGGAAAGAAGACAACACACCCAAATAAAATAAGAGATGACAATGGAATTATCATGACAGAAACTACCCAGACCCAAACATCATAAGAGAATACCTCTCAAACCTTTATGCCAACAAATTTGAGAATCTGTAAGAACAGGAATAATTTCTAGCAAATATTGATATACCCAAATACTGATATACCAAGAAGATCTAAAACCAAGGAAACAGACCCAAGTAATGAAACAGAAATTGCTTTGAATTATCTTCCACCCATGAAAAGTGCAGGACCTGAATTTTATAAGGCCTTCAAAGCAGAACTCACATCAATTTTTCTCAGACTCTACAATGAAATTGACACTGAAAATTGTCTACCAAAGTCCTTTTATGAAGCCATCATGTCATAATGTGGCACAGCATCTCTATATATGAAATAACACTGTAGAAGCTAATATGTGCTTCTGAATAATTTTGTTGCAAAAACAACTTTCCATGAACTAAAAAACATAAAGAACACATACTATCTTGCTGCTCGGTAGATCAGAAGTCCAGTGTCTTTTCTATGAGCTAAAAATGTTTTTGGATACTTTTATTTCTTTCTGATGCCGTAGGGAAAAATCAATTCCCTTATAATTTTCAGCATTTCAGTGTTTTCCCAAGTTCACTGACTTATTCACTACTTTTTTCATCACCAGTTTTACCAAAATTATATCCATCTTTTATCCTCTTTTGGCTATAGCTATGAAAACTCTGTTGCTCATAACTACAGTTTGTGTATGATTAGACAGCATCTTACAACTAATTTAAGCTGCGTCTTTCCCTTCAAAAGTCTATAACTTAATAATTTCAGCAAAGTTTCTCTGTACTCTGTCTATCTATCTATCTATCTATCTATCTATCTATCTATCTATCTACCTATAATCACTGATTCTAGGATTGTTGATGTACATCATCAGTGGGGTTAATTTTTGTGTAAATAATTTCTCCTCTGTGATTTTTCCCTTCCTAAAGTCTCCATCCAATATTCTATACAAAGTATATTTACAAGCAGCTTTATTATGAAATTTTGCTTTTATGATCTTTTTTCATTAATTCTATAAAACTAAAGCATCTGAATTGAGATATGGACAGTTATCTAGAATTCTTAGAGTCAATTATGTTCTGAAGATAGGATGCTGTCTTGGTCCTTTCAGGCTGTTTCAGGAAACTCTTGGTTGTTTCTAAACAACAAAAATTATTTCCTAGTGATTATAGCTGTTGTATTGGTGCACAATTGTCCCACAATTTTTGTGATTCCCCTTCCATTTCCCAGGGAAACTTATATATACAAGATAATCAGAAACAGTGACTATGAGAATAAACTAGAAGAGGGGGAAAAAACAAATACAAAAGAAATACCCTTAAACAGTACACTAAAAAAGGAGAAAAATAAAACACCAGTCTTGTTTCTATATTGTAGAGATCATTTCAATTAGCACCATTTGATTTGGACTACTTGGTGTAGGAGGGATTGTGGGAGATAATGAGGGAGGTGATAACACTGCTTGAAAAGAAATGTACTCCTTGCCTTATGTAACTGTAATCCCTCTGTATATCACCTTTACAATAAAACTTTTTAAAAATCTACATTTTTTCTATAATTTTGAACAGTAGAGTATCTAATATCTAAGTACTAGCATATTAAATCCCTTGCAAGGCTCCAATTCCCCGTGCATAGCAATTTCCTATTAATTATTTTGTTGAACTTTGATTTAGTCTTTCTAAAGAATTATGTATTTGCATGGTCCATAATCAATTTTTAATCATTTGTAACCAAGCTTATTCTAGCTTCCTCAAATGGGACAAACCATGAAAGATTTGTTTCTCTGTGTCTGGCTTGTTTCACTTAATATAATTTTTCCAAGTCTCTCCATTGCCTTTTTTTGGCACAGAGCTAAAGAGCTTAGGGAAAACAACAACAACAACAAAAAAAACAACAACAAAATCTTACCTCAACAAATATTACTCACATTATTCTGTAATACATGTCTAAATTTAAATTTCAGCCTCATGCATTTCTGCATTTTTAGCCAGGTGCCAGTGACTGACACCTGTAATCCTATCTACTAAGGTGAGATACTGAGAGCTGAGGGTCTTGGTTCAAAGCCAGCCCAGGAACAAAGTCCATGAGACTCTTATTGCCAATTAACTACAAGAAAACCAGAAGTGGTGCTACGGCTCAAAGTGGTAACTCACTAGGCATGAGTTAAAGAATTTAGGGGCAGGATCCAGGCCCACAGTTCAAGCTCCATAATCAATCATAATAAAATAAAATTATTTTTGTTTTGACTGATGTAAATTATATTTTTAGAAACAGTAACATTTTGTGGAGGAAAAACAAATTTTGTTTTGTAAGAACTACTTCTCAATGATTCAGCTAACTTACAATTTTTTTATTTTCTCATTCCATGAAAAAGAACTGAATAAAATGTGAAACACAGATAGGAGTTATAATTGTGATTGTATAAATAAGATATCTGAATTTATATCTACTTTCCTCAGAACTAAGATTGTCATCTCTTAATATGTTTGAAGTGTCAACATTATTATTAATTTAGCATAATTTTCTTAATGTAGAAATTAGAGATTCTGTCTAGGATTTTTTTGCGTGTTAAATCATTTGTTGTACATATTGTAAGCCTCTCCACCTTTATCAGCATATCTTTGAAAAAAACTATGAAATGTTATCATTTCAAAATGATCAAAGTTGAGCATCACTTTAGCCTGCAGGTTGCAAGACTCATTTAACAAAGGAAAGTTATGTAGAGTTCAAGTGATTATGAAAATATTATTTAGTCAGCTCAATTTTACCCTCAAGGAATAAACCAAACGTAAGACCAGAGAAACATAGAATTTATTAATGCAATGATTGTTGTGATAAAAACACAGACAGAAAAGTGGGTCATTCAAAGTTTTGGGTTCTTTCTTTCTTTCTTCCTTTCTTTCTTTTCCTTTTTCTTTTTTTGTGTGTCATGCGGCTTGAACTTGGACTGGACGCTATCCCTGAGTCCTTAGGTAAAGGCTACTGACCTTCACTTGGGCCTGGGTGTTGTCCCTGAGCTCTTCAGCTGAAGGTTAACACCTTACCCTTGAGCCAAGCCCTATTTCCAGTTTTCTAGAAGTTAATTGTAGATAAGAGTCTCAGGACCTTTTGTGCACAGGCTGGCTTTGAACCTTAATCTCAGCCTCCTGAGTAGCTAGGATTACAGGCATGCGCCACTGTGCCCAGCTTTTTGATTATTTTCAAATGTAGAAGTCATATACACACCAAGTCATATAAAAAGATCATTTATGTGTTTTTTTTCTGATGATGATATAAACTAATCCAAGTGACAGGTGAATCACTATCATGAAATTATGAAATAAATTTTCAGGTGACATGCTTTACTATAAAACAAATGAAACACTAATATTTCATTATAATTTATTCTGTAGTTAAAAACAATACAGTTAAAATAGAATGAAATATTTTTAAAGCAATAGAAATACAATATTCCTTAGCTTGCTATAAAAGATAATATTAAAACAATTTCTTAATAAATAAATATATAAATAAAGCTACAGAAAATATCATTCACAATTCCAAATTTTGTATAAACTTACAAGCAACATTTAAAATATTATGCCTTAGATCAGCGGAAGATGGTAGTGGCTCAGTGTGAGTCTTTCTGAACTCTCGTCAAGATAACAGTTCTAGAATCATAGCAGAAAGTTCGTACCCAAAGATCAATCCAAAGTAAGAATTAGCACCACAAAGATCTCAGTAAGAGAGGAGAAAGGCAGAAAACCAGTGCAAAAAGACAGCATGGAGTGGCGCTAGCCGCTCAGAGGCATTGCGAAGCTAAACCTTCCCTCCTGAGCCTGAGCAGACGGCGCTTCTCGGCAGCGCAGACCTGCTGGCTCCAAACAGATCCAGGCAGAGCACTCTGTGTGTGAGCCCAGGGTCTTCACCAGGTCATGGCGTGGACCTGCCAGGTGCATGGAACCAGAAAAACCAGCAATTTGTGAGTACTTCCATGGAGAATTTTCCACTTTGGCTCCTTCAGCATTGGGAAGGAATCCCCTCTCCCACCAGCGGAGCAGCGCCATCTAGACTGCTGGCAAAGACCCAGCCAAATCATCTGGAGCCTGAGAAGTGGTGCTGGCAGAGCCAGCATTCAAAATGGCAAATGTTTTCCCAGAGGCAGCTTAGATGGACATCTGCCCCCAGCACTAGTGGAAGTTCCTCCCCTTCCTCCAGGCCACAGTCCTAGTAAACAAAGCCGCTCCTGATTCTACCGGTTTCTTTTTTTAAATCACCAATGGCTCATCGAGGAGATCAGAACAGAAATTCAATGGTTTATTAAATTTAACAAAAAGGAGCACACAAAATACCAGATCCTTTGGGACACGGCAAAGGCAGTACTCAGAGGAAAAGTTATAGCTCTGGGTGCCTACAATAACAAATTGGAATAATCGCAAACCAAGAATTTAATTTGTCACCTTAAGCTCCTGGTAAAAGAGCAACAAACCAACCCTAATCCCAGTAGAAGGAAGCAAATTATTAAAATCAAAGCAGAATTAACTGAATCAGACTGTAGAAAGAATCAACAAAAAAGGAGTTGGTTCTTTGAAAAAATTAACAAAATTGACAGACCTTTAGCAAATCTTACCAAAATAAGAAGGGAGCACACCCAAATAAACAAAATCACAAATGAGAATGGTAATATAAAGACAGAAATTAGCAAGATCCAGAGCATCATGAGGGAATACTTTGATGAATATTGATGCAAAGCTTCTCAAAAAATAATGGCCAACCATCTTCAACAGCTTCTCAAACAAACTGTACACTATGATCAAACAGGATTCATCACAGGGATGCAAAGCTGATTCAACATATGCAAATCAATTAATATAATTCAACACATCAACAGAAGGAAGGACAAAACTCACATGATTGTCTCAATAGATGCAGAAAAAGGCATTTGACAAGATCCAACACCCCTTTAAGCTAAAAGCTCTGGTGAAACTGGGAATCCATGGAACATTTCTCAGTATAATAAAGGCTGTGTATGACAAACCCATAGCTAACATTATACTTAATGGCAAAAAGCTAAATACATTCCCCCTAAAATCAGGAAGGAGACAAGGATCCCACTCTCTCCACTCCTCTTTAACATAGTATTAGAATTCCTAACCAGAGCAATAAGGCAAGAAGCAAGCATAAAGGGGATCCAAACAGGGAAAGAGGAAGTGGAACTCTCCCTCTTTGCAGATGACATGATTCTGTATTTAAAGAATCCTATAGACTCCACTCCCAAGCTCCTTGAGCTGATTCAAAACTTTGGCAAGGTAGCAGGGTATAAAACAAACGCTCAAAAATCAATGGCCTTCCTATTCGCCAACATTGGGAGGAATGAGGCAATAATCAGGAAAGCAACTCCTTTTGCAATAACCTCAAAGAAAATAAAGTATCTAGGACTTAACTAAGGATGTAAAGGAACTTTTTGATGAAAACTTTAAAACCCTGAAAAAGGAAATGAAAGTAGAACTGAGGAAATGGACAAACCTCCCATGCTCCTGGATTGGGAGAATTAACATTGTGAAAATGGCAATCTTGCCAAGGGCTAACCACAAATTCAACACAATACCCATGAATATCATAATGTCATTCTTTATAGAAATAGAAGAGGCAATCCAAAATTTCATATGGAATAAGAAAAGACCCCATATAGAATTCATCCATTTTTCTTTGTAAATCCTTTTTTTTTTTTGGTCTTTTATAGCTTTTTTTTTTCCAGAGCCGGGGACTGAACCCAGGGCCTTGTGCTTGCCAGGCAAGGGCGCTTCCGCTAAGCCAAGCCCTGACCCTGTAAATCCTTTGTTATGGCCTCCGTTATGGCTTCCCCTCATTCACTTATCATCTTGTTTATGGTTTCATCTCATTTAGATATGGCTTCCTCACGTATCTCTTTCTGTATGTTTTAAAGTTATCATTAATCTTGTTTATCAGTTGCATTTGTATAGCATTTAGAGGACTCTCCTTTAATTTTGCCATTGATTGTTCCATTGCCTGTTTATTTTGGGTGGGAGATGCTATTTCTTGATTTGACATTTTTCTTGATTTTCTTGTTCAGCCCATTTGAAACGGAAGCAGGATTAATACTAAACAAGTTTACAATTTTTACGATATTACCAACCTAGAGCTCTTTAGCTGGCCACACAATAGATGTTCATAATTTTAGATTGGTATTATCACTCTCTCTCTCTCTTTGTGCACCTACAGGTAAGTCTAATACCACCAACAATCACCATTTTATGAGTAAGAAAATAAACCCCTCAATCCAATCTCTATTGCATTTAAGTCCCTCTGGACTTATAGTATTATTGAACACCTAGATATACAGTATTGCTCAACAACCATCCACTGCAGATCCATGCATTATAAAAGTTGAAGGATGAACAAAGGATCAAGGATAGAAAAATAGTACGAATGATAAGAGGGGAGGTAAGAGAAGAGTAATGTAGAAGTGTAAGATTAATATAGTAATGAAGAAAAGGGATAGTGTAAGGAAAACTGACCTAAGGTGATAGAAAGGTGAAACAGTTCATTAAAAAATTTAGAAAAAAATAAGATAAAACTTACGGAAATAAAAGGTAATAAAAAGAATCTATAGAGAGAAGAGGAAGGTATATATAGGAGAGATCAATGATAAAAAATAAACAAAAAAAACCCCAAAACTAAAACAACAACAAAAAAGAAAAACAAGAAAAAAGTTTTGGGGAGGAGGAGATCCCACACAATTGGGAGTTCTTAGACAAGAAATACTAGGGTTAAGACCCAACAGATTAAAAAGCAGCTGACTGTATCAATATAAATATTGTTTGTATCCATTCTGTACCCAGTGCTGCCACTATGTTGCTTGGAACTACCACAATGACAGAAGGTTTCCCCTATGAATTGGTATCTTGGCGAGAGCTCAAAAAGTCTTACACTGAACTGCCACCATCATCTGCTGATCTGCCAATTTCATTTATTTGAATATAGAGAGCAAATTGAAGCGCCTTCTTTCCTGAGAGCATTTTGTTCCTTTATCAATGACCTTTGTTTGATGACATCTTCTAATTTACTGAAGTGAACATGTGTGTAACAGGAGCATCTAAGTAGTGGGATTCACTAAAAACATGCAAAATGAAGAATAATGACTTAATAACCTTGGAAAATGATATGCAGCAGTGCTAAAATTTCAATAGCTAGTGTATTTCTATCAGGCTTTAAGATAGGAAGACACTGAAATACTAATTGAGTCTTGCTAAAACAATGTAGTTGAGGACTGCAAAGAAACAAAAATCAATGATCTGTGTATTTTGTAGCATTTTGCACAGGTTTTATCAAACAAGTTTGAGTAATGCCTTTTTACACAGTTTGTTATAGCTCACAGTTGGCTAATACTCCATATGTATTTTTAACTATAAAATATCATCATAATGGATAACATATTCATTCATTATTACATCCTACAAATGTGCTTTCAGTTGCAGATATTTGATTTCTACTTTTGAAATGATATGAATTTGGGAATATTTGGTTTTTTTCTTTTTCTATTTTTCCTTTTTTTGTGGATCATAGGTATTGAACTTGGCCTGGGCATTGTAACTGAGCTCTTCAGCTCAAGGCTACCACCCTACACTTGAGCCAAGCCCCACTTACTATAGCTTTTTTGGACATGAGTCTCAGGTCCTTTTATTCCCAGACTGGCTTTGAACCTTGATTCTCAGATCTCAACCTCCTGAGTAGCTAGAATTACAGGTGTGAGCCACCACGCCCAGCTAATATTTGAAATCTTTATGCAATAAAATTAGTGCCCCAAATGCTAAAGGCATGAATAGTTTAGTCACTCAAACTTAGCTTATCACATACATCCAAATTTTCCAAATAACCCTAATAAGCATATATTTCCAAATAACAAGATTGCAATTTTGTTTTCAAGATTTGCTAATGTCTTCTTTAATTGTTATAATACTATATTCTACTATGTGCTTCATTCATATCATAAATAAAGTTATTCATTTCTTTTCTTTTTTTTCTTTTTGAAAGGGACTTTAACTCACATCCTTGCATTGTTGGGAAAGTACTTTCAACACGTAAGCCATAACTCAAGCCCTAATACATTTTTTTAAAGCTCTTGATCATTATATGTTTTCATTCAGGTAGAAATATAAATAGAAGATAGGTAGATAAAAATTTCATAGGTGAATGAACCTAAAACATGCATGATTTGGATATATAAAATCTCAAAAAGGTGGCCAGGAGTTTGGTCCAGTGGTAGAGTGCTTGCCTAGCTTGCACGAAGACCCGGGTTTGATTCCTCTGTACGACATACATAGAAAAAACCTGGAAGTGGTGCTGAGGCTCAAGTACTAGAGCTCTAGCCTTAAGAAATTCTAAAGACTGTGCTCAGGCCCTAAGCTCAAGCCCAGTACTGACAAAAAAAGTCTCAAGACATTAGGGAAAAGTTTGCCACCTTCGTAAAACTATTGGACTCCATCTAATCTTTCTTACACTGATGAGGGCACAAGAATAATTCTAAAGAGTAATATTGTTATTACAATATAATAATCTGAATTGATATAGGTACTATGGTAGAAATCAATACAAATATAGATTGCTGTATTATTTAAATACAATCTCATAAAATAAAGCATTTTTCATAAATAGCTCCTATTGTCATCTTTATTTCCATATTTTACAATATATTAGAGTAAATATAATAAATAATTTCACTTTAGTTTTTCATCTGAACACTTGTGCAAATAGTTAAAATTTACCTAAAGCTGCAGATGAGAAAATTGAAGAAAGTTATTAATTTTTTTAAGCACTAAAAATTGCTAGAGGTCAGTGTAACACAAAATCTAAGTAAATACTGGAAAAGGTCAAAATTTTAAAGGAACTGATTATAACTAATTTTATATTACATGATTCTCCATTTCTTCTTCTAGAATGAAACCAGTCCTAATTGTTATGTGTCGCTTTCCTATGGCAACGACGCATCACTTCGGAGGCGGACTGGGAATGATCACAGATTCAAATATCTGTAAACAGAGGTCTTTTTATTTCTCTCTCTTCTTTCTCTGCCTTTTTTTTCCTCCTCCCCCTGGAAATCCTCCACCATTTAAATCATACAGCAGCCAATCACAAGAAAGGTCATCTGTGCATGCAACAAGCATACATGGAAAAATCTAGCGATCATGCTCTATCCACAAGCATGGAAGAAACAAATCAAGCAAATGAAAAGACACTTCCTGGTCAGCAAGTACTGACTCATTCTCTTTGGCGAGCTGCCAGGTGCCATCTTATAATCTTACTTCCTCAGGAGGCTGAAAGCAATGTCTCCAACATCTCCCCCTTTTTATTTTAGAAAAGAAAAGAAAAAAAAAGAAAAAGACCTAGGATATGTGGGGCAATCATCATATCGGATCGACTGTGCCTGTATTGGGTGTGTCCAAGCTCTTTAGTCTTCTTACGTGTCAGGGGATCACCAAGTACTCGTTACTTGCCTCCTGTGTTAGTTTGATAGGCTAACAGCTGGGACTTACCCGTCTCTGACTACCAGCCATTCATTTAAGCAAGCCAGACCTGAGGGGAGGCACCTCTTTCCATGGCAGCAAACACCAGTCGTATTAGCATTCGCTGTCTACGTTGACTTTGTATTATTTTACACAAGCAACATAGACATATTTCAATTATAACACATAAAATCAATCCTGCCCACCTTTGACCAAATCCCAAAAAAATCTCAAATAAAAATGACCAATCACCCAACTTTGCAATATCAACATGTGTCTAATTATTTGTGCACGTAGAGAGGCCGTCAAGTTATCAAACTGAGCATTCCATGTTCCATTAAGCATAGGTCTTTAGACAGATTAGCCACTCGACTGAAATTGTTATATGGTACTCCCATCAAGCAAAATCCAGAATAAGCAGCTACACAAGAGTTGCTCATCACGTGCTCTAGAATATTCAATAATTCTTGCAATAAATCAACTCATTGATTAAGCATAACAATTCCAGTCTTGACATGCTGAATAATGGCTTCTTGGGTATGCAATGCAATATTCAAAGCATTCTCTGTAGGAACCACAGTGGCAAGGGCAATACTTGAGGCAGTAATGGCAGCCGCAGATGCAGCAAAGGCCACCACCATGGCCAGGGAAATACCAAAGTCTCTTTTACATCTCTTACTGATAAGTGGGAAAGCATTTTCCTAGACCTGTACAGGCACTGATATATACTGAGGGACTCTGACTACAACAGCAAGAGAAAACAGGGAAGCATTCCAACATTAACTAAGAAAACATTCATGAGAACATGAAAGACTAATACAATTATTAGAACAATTAGAGACTAAAAACAAAAATGGGGAAATAACACATAACAGGGTGGCAACAAATGTTTTAAGGGTCTTATTATTGAAGGTAACTTAAACATTTTTTTTCAAACACTTCACTGGAATTGAACTTATAAGATCCATTAGCAATTACACTCCCTTGTATCATACCTAAGGGACGAAGCAAAACAAACATACTTCAAATGGATTGGGAACTGATGCCTGAGTCAGATTTTGATGAAAGATGATTGAGCCACAAAATTAGCTCTTCAGGATCCTTGACATCCAGTCCAGGAAGGTGGCCAAGATTGTTCAGGTTCCAGCAGCATAGTCCTCAGTGACATTGATAGAGTTGTGTATCATTGCCGCATGGATTCATTCGGGGAACTGTACTCCTGCTAAGTAGAAGAGCCTTCATATTGACCAACATGCTTCCGAGGAGCCTCCACCGTCTGACATATCAGTCTCTCCAGCACCCAAACGGGACTGACAGCATCCTGTGGAAAAACAAAACACTTCCTTGCCCCCACATAAGAACAGGGTCTGGTACTTTCCAGTTTCCATAGAGAATATCTTTCCACAATACTAAAGGTTTATGACTTCTAGAAGCATTAAAATGTCTGTCTCCTGCAGAACATCCTTCAGCATCAAGAGTTAAAAAATTTAAAGTAAAAAGAGGTATAGCAAGTCTATCCTTGGGAGTCTTCCAATCCCCCAGCCCCTTTTGTTTTAAAAGCAATAATTTTAATGTCTGTTGTGCACACTCTACTATCCCTTGTCCTTGAGGATTATAAGGAATACCTGTTTCATGAACAATATTTAAAGTTGCACAAAATTGAGCAAAGGAAGCAGATGTATATGCTGGACGATTATCTTGTTTTTATACTTTTAGGCATCCCCATAGCCGCACATGCATGCATGCAGCACGTGAGATATGACATCCTTAACCTTTTCTCCAGCATGAGAGGAAGCAAATATGAATCCAGAACACATATCAATAGATACATGAATATACTGCAGAGTAACAAAGTTAGGCACATGAGTAACATCCATTTGCCAAATGTGATTGGGTTGTAAACCTCTTGGATTTATACCCAGATGAGGCACTGGAAGGGAGGGAGCACACTTTTTACACTATCTAACAATCATTCAGTCTTGCTCTTTTGTAATATTAAAGTGCTGTTTAAGGGTCATACTATTAACATGGAATTGAGAATGAAAGTGAGTAGCCTGTTCCATTACTGAAAAAATGAAAATAGTTTTCGTAGCCAAGTCAGCTAATTTACTTAACAGGCTTGGCAATCCCGTGTGAACTCGTAGATGCCCAATAAAAACAGGATCGCTATGTTTCCACAAAATTTTCTGAATCTGGAAAAACAGCAGTTTCCAGAGAAGGAAAAAGTTGAACATCGTACATGCTATCAGAAAAAAATATTTAAAGGAACATAAGGATAGTGTTGTAAGGCTACAATGATAGCCTCCAATTCTACTAACTGAGCAGACTTATGAGTGATAACATGTGTAAGTACAGTATTTTTAGTAACCACAGCAGCAGTGCCGAGAGAAGATCCATCCTTAAATACTGTCAAAGCCTTTGGGATGGGATCCTTTTTAACTATAGTGGGAAATATAACAGGATGTTCTAAACAAAATGATAATAAACTAGATTTGGGAGGATGATTATCAAAGCAGGCTTGAGTAGAGCATTGTATAATGGCCCATTCACTGGTATTTCCAATTAAATATTCCAATTGTTGAAATGTATTGTTGTGTCAAGATTGTCCCATGTTCTGGGAATGACCCCCTCACCCACCCCTTGTTCAGGGTCCACGTACTAGGAATCAAAATCACATGCTCCTGGAACTAGCCCGGACTTGAACCCCATGTAGCAACAGCCCAATGCTCAGTGGTTAGACACCTGAGCTCTGGCCAATCTTGAAGCGACCAAACAGTCGAAGTTACCAAACAGTCAATCAGGTGATTGTAACTATGGAATTACCCTAAAACTTGTTTGTATAAAAGGTGTGTAAAATCTTTGTTCAGGGCCTCTTAGCGTTGCTGGCTACGAGTACGCGGAGGTCCGAGTTCAAACTCTTAATGAACGACCCTTTCTTCTTTGGTTTGACTTCGGCCTCTGGTGGTTCTTTCGGGGTCCAAGGAATTTGAATACAACAGTATAAGGGGTAATAATTTTACAAGGATGAGATCCAAAAACCTTAAGTGAAGTAATAAAGACTTGCATAATTAATTCAGCTATCATAGATGGATAAGGCATAATAACTTTCTTTGGAGAAGTTGAAAGATGGACTCACAAAAGAGGACCCTCTTGCCAAAAAACTCCAATAGGTGTATAAGCAGAAGAAATTACAATAAACATGAGCTCTTTAGAAAAATCAATACGATCACAATCAGCTCTTTCCATAGCTTTTTCTACAAGAAGCAAGGCTTTTCTTCCTTCTGGAGTAAACTCCGTAGGAAACGAGAGATCAGGATCCCCTCATAATATCTCAAATAAGGGTTTACGTTGTCCTGTAGATAGCTCCAAGGAGGGCTGTAGCTAATTAATATCCCCTAAGAGATGTTGAAAATCATTTAAAGTAATCAATTTATCTTTAGCAATTTGAATTTTTTGTGGCTTAATACATGTATCCATAATTTGATATCCCAAATACAGAACGGGAGAACCTGATTGTACCTTTTCCTCAGCTATAAGAAGTCCATGACTCTTTAACATATCTGACATCGAGCCAAAAAGTTGTAAAAGTAAATTTAAATTAGGGTGTGCAAATTAAACATCATCCTTATAGTATATTACCATTATGTCAGGATAGCTTTCTCTAAGGGGCTTAATGGCTGCATCAACATACACCTGACAGATTTGGGGGCTGTTAGCCATACCCTGAGGTATGACTTTCTATTGAAATCTTTGACAAGGACCTTCATTATTTATACCTGGCCACAGCATTTCTACATGCAGTTTCTAAGGATAACTCCTGCCAGCCAGTTTTCCAAATCAAATATTGTCCTCCACACAGCACTGCCTTACATAATTGTTTCCAATCATCGGGAACCAAATTTAAATTTGCCAATGAGTATAACATACTGATAGTGAAAGGTGCTTAGGGTCCAAAAGCCATAATGGATTCCTTTAGCTGCTTAACAGATTTAAAAAATATTGTTTGATGAAATCTTGCCTGATTTTGATCCTGAAACACTGGGAAACCCCACCTATCCCCCATTTCTAACACCTCTATTCTTTTAGTTAACTTGCTGATAGATTGGGTGAGGCTAGCTGTCGGCTCCTCCCATGAGGTGCAGACTGCTGAAGTACTGGCGGTGGCTCTCTATCTTGCAATTCTGCACCCGAGCACAGGCTTTCCAAATCGCTACCATTTAATTCTTCCTTTTCCTGCTTACTCAATTCTCTCTAATATATTTCTCCAAGCGTCTCTGCACTTCTTTCCACCTGTTCTTTAACTAATTGTTTGGACGAAAGCAAGCACTTCCGTTTAAGTTGCAACATAGGAAATATTCCTCATGGGAGGTCTCCCTGTTTTAACACTTTTTCCAAGTCTAATTTATGTAAATCTCATTGTGGTACATTAAGAAGTCCTTCATTTAAAATCCAGGGACTTACTTTCGCTATCATATCCACATAAGCCTTAGCCGTGGCTTCTTTTAGTTCAGTACCATTAGCTTTAAGCAAATATTTTACTCTAACCATTCAATTCTTCTGAACCCGTTATTCCCTTGCCCTTACCGCTCTGGTCAGAGACTTCTGCGAGGTTCCTCAGTACTTACCCACCGTGCAAAAGTGAAATGAAAAAATGTTCCCTGTATGGGCCACCACTTGTCGCTGCCTGCCACAATGATGCGTCTCATCGGAGGTGGACTGGGAATGATCACAGAATCAAATAGCTTTAAACAGAGGTCTTTTTATTTTTCTCTCCTTTCTTCTTTCTCTTCCTTTCTCCCTCTCTCCCAGAAATCCTCCACCATTTATATCATACAGTAGCCAATCACAATAATAGTCATCTGCACACGCAGCAAGCACACATGGAAAAATTTAGCAATCACACTGTATCCACGAGCATGGAAGAAACAAATCAACCAATGCAAAGGAACTTCTTGATCAGCAAGTACTGACTCATCCTCTTTGGTGAGCTGCCAGGTGCCATCTTATACTCTTACTTCCTCAGGAGGCTGAAAGCAATGTCTTCAACCCTATGTTTTTTTATATATTATTATTATTTTTCTTTATTTTTCCATGTATTTTTTGGTAATTAATAGAAGGGTTACATGATATTTGCCAGATAGATGATGCATTAATTCCCATACATTGATACCCTTTCAAATGTCTTGGTCCCGATTTCCCTCCCCCCACCCCCACCCCTCATCTTGTTTTCCCCCGTTCCCTATCCAATTTCAGATAATCAAATACAAATATATCCAATATATCAGGTAACAAAGTGACATAGTGTAACAATATGAGATAACCAAGGGAAAGCAAAGTGATGAGAGATAACATAGTAACTTAAGAACAACAATCATTCATTATATGGCTTATGTTTACATCATATTTTAAATGACAAGTTTAACAAACAAGTGTTCAATGATGGAATCTCTAATTACAATCTCTGGGACTTAGTATTTAGAACTTACTCAAAATTAGGCTAAGGGTTTGTATGTCATAGAAACATATCAATTTATGAAATAAAACATTATGTCTATAGAGTCATAGGTTTTTATGTCTGTATAGTTATGTTTGTATTTCCATTACCATGTCCATAGCTTTGGGTGTGCAGTTATTGAGTCCTCGCTCTTGTACTCTTTGGATTTAATAGACACATATTAAGGATACCATGCACCTTTTGTTCCTTAGGTATTGACTTGTCTCACTCAACATGATTCATTTTTGATTCATCCACTTCCCTGCGAATGCCATTGTTTTATCTTGTCCGTTGACTATGTAGAATTCCATTGTGTATATATACCACAATTTCTGTATCCATTCATCTGCAGTAGGGCATCTGGATTGTTTCCATAGCCTGGCTATTGTGAATAGTGCAGAGATGAACATAGCTGATCAGGTGTCTTTATAATATCCTGGGTCATGCTGTTCAGGATAGATGCCCAGAAGAGGTATGGCGGGATCATAGGGAAGGTCTATTTTCAGTTCTTTAAGGAACCTCCACACTGCTTTCCAGAGTGGCTGAATTAGTCTACATTCCCACCAGCAGTGTAGTAGGGTTCCTTTTTCTCCACAACCCCGCCAGCAACTGTCATTGTCTGAGTTCAAAATCTTGGCCATTCTTGTTGGGGTAAGGTGGTATCTTAGTGTTGTTTTTATTTGAATTTCCTTTATGACCATAGATAATGAACATTTTCTCACATGTTTTTCTGCCATTTTAATCTCTTCTTCTGATAAGTCTCTCTTTAGTTCCCTTGCCCATTTAGTGAATGGTTTATTGGGTTTAGGGGGGATTAGTTTCTTGAGTTCCCTGTAGATACTGGATATTAAGCATTTGTCAGATGTATTGTTGGTGAATATCTTTTCCCAGTTGATTGGCTGTCTCTCTACTTTTGCAACTATGCTTTTATCTGTACAGAAACTTTTTATTTTTAGGTAGTCCCATTTATCGAGTCTCTCTCTAATCTGTTGTGACGCTGAGATTCTGTTCAAGAATCTGTTGCCTGTGGCTATGAGTTCCAGTGTCTCTCCTACTTTATCATGTAGCAGTTTCACGGTTTCCAGTCTGACGTTGAGGTCTTTGATCCACTTTGAATTAATGCTTGTGCATGGCGAAAGGCTAGGGTCAATTTTTAGTTTTCTGCATGTGGCTGCCCAGTTTTGCCAGCACCAATAATTGAATAGACTGTGTTTGTTCCATTGTATATCTTTGGCTCCTTTGTCAAATACAAGTTGCCTGTAGGTATGTGGTTCTATTTCTGGGTCTTCTACTATGTTCCACTGGTCTTCTGGTCTGTTTTTGTGCCAGTACCAAGCAGTTTTTGTTATTCTGGCTCTAGAGTAGAGTTTGAAGTCTGGTATTGTAATACCACCAGCATTGCTCTTTTTGCCTAGAATTGTTTTCGTTATTCTAGGTCTTTTCTTGTTCCATATGAATCTTTGGATTATATCTTCAATTTCAGAAAGGAATGTCTTTGGGATTTTGATGGGGATTGCATTGAATTTGTATATCAATTTTGGCATTATAGCCATTTTCACTATGTTGGTTCTCCCTAGCCATGAGCATGGGAAGTCTTTCCATTTCCTAGTGTCCTCTTTAATTTCTTTCATTAGGCTTTTATAGTTTTCATTGAATAATTCCTTTACATCTTTGGTTAAGTATATTCCTAAGTATTTTATTCTTTTGGGGGCTATTGTGAATGGGATCATTTTCTTGATTTGGCCTTCTGTTTGTGTATTGTTGGTGTACAAGAAGGCTACTGACTTCTGAAGATGGATTTTGTATTCTGCCACTTTGCTAAAGTGGTATATTAATTCTAGAAATTTTGGGAATGGAGTTTGTTGGGTCACTCAAGTAGAGGATCATGTCGTCTTCGAATAAGGATACTTTAATTTCTTCTTTCCCTATGTGGATCCCTTTGATGTCCTTTTCTTGCCTTATTGCTCTGGCTAAAGGTTCTAGTACTATATTGAAGAGAAGTGGAGAGAGTGGGAATCCCTGTCTAGTTCCTGATTTTAAGGTGAATGGTTCCAGTCTTTCACCATTTAGTATAATACTGGCTGTAGGTTTTTCATATATGGCGTTCATAATTTTGAGGAATGTACCTCTTATTCCTATTTTTTCTAGTGCTTTCAAAATGAATGGATGTTGTATTTTGTCAAATGCCTTCTCTGCGTCCAGAGAAATTTTCATATGATTCTTACCCTTAACTCTATTGATAAGATGTATTACATCGATTGATTTGCGAATGTTAAACCAGCCTTGCATTTGTGGGATGAAGCCCACTTGATCATAGTGTATGATTTTTTAAATTTGTTTCTGGATTCTGTTGGCTAATATTTTATTGAGGAGTTTTTTGTCTGTGTTCATTAGAGAGATAGGTCTCTAGTTTTCTTTTCTTGTCAGGTCTTTCCCTGGTTTGGGGATGAGAGTAATACTAGCTTCATAAAATGAGTTTGGTATTGCTCCTTCTGTTTCTATTTCTCGGAAGAGTTTCAAGAGTATAGGTGTTACTTCATCTTTAAACGTCTTGTAGAATTCCGCAGTGAAACCATCTGGACCTGGGCTTTTTTTGGTTGGCATTTCCCTGATTGCTTCCACAATTTCGTTGTAAGAAATTGGTCTGTTCAATTTGTTTACCTCATCGTTGTTCAGTGTGGGTAGCCTACATTTATTTAAGAAATCATCCATTTCTACTCGATTTTCTTGTTCCTTTGAATATAGGCCCTGGTAGTACCTATTCATTATGGACTGGATTTCTTGGGAATCAGTTGTGATTGTCCCCGTGGGGTCTCTAATCTTGTTTATTTGAGTCCCCCCTTTCCTGTTTTTTGATTAGTCTTGCCAAGGATCTGTCTATTTTGTTGACTCTTTCAAAGAACCAACTTTTTGGTTTATCAGTTTTCTGTATAGAAGATCTTATTTCAATCTCTGAAATTTTTGATTTTATTTTTGTTATTTCTGTCGTTCTAGCTGTTTTAGAATTAACTTTTTCTTGCTCCTCTAGGTGTTTCAGTTTTTTAAAGGTTATTTAGGTGCTCTTCTTTTGTCTTTTTAATTTCTTGGGAATCAGTTGTGATTGTTTCCGTGGGGTCTCTATTCTTGTTTATTTGAGTCTCCCCTTTCCTTTTTTTGATTAATCTTGCCAAGGGTCTGTCTATTTTGTTGACTCTTTCAAAGAACCAACTTTTTGATTTATCAATTTTTTGTATAGTAGATTTTATTTCAATCTCTGAAATTTCTGATTTTATTTTTGTTATTTCTGTCCTTCTAGCTGTTTTAGAATTAACTTTTTCTTGCTCCTCTAGGTGTTTCAGTTTTTTTAAAGTTATTTACATGCTCTTCTTCTGTCTTTTTAATATGTGCTCCTAGTGCAATAAATTTGCCTCTTAGAACTGCCTTTGCTGTGTCCCATAAGTTCCTTGGTGATGTTTCTTGATTGTCATTACATTCAAGGAAGTTTTTAATTTCATTTCTGATCTGATCTCTTACCCAGGAGTTATTCAGAAGTGTGTTGTTCAGTTTCCATGTGATTGAATGTTTTTTGACTTTGACTGCATTGTTCAGAATTAGTCTGACTCCACTGTGGTCTGATAGGATGCATGGGATTATATCAGATCTGTTGTATCTGCTTAAGTTTTCTGTATGAACTATTATATGATCTATTTTGGAGTGTGTTCCATGTGCTGCTGAGAAAAATGTAAAAAGTTTCGCTGTTGGGTGGAAGACTCTGTGTATATCTGTTAAGCCCAGCTGGGCTATGGTGTCATTTAGGTCGATGGTGTCTTTGGTTAACTTTTGATGAGTTGACCTGTCATTTGTTGAGAGTGGTGTATTGAGGTCTATCTTTTCTGTAATTCCAAAAGAGTTTGTTTGACGAATTTGGGTGCTCCCGTGTTGGGGGAGTAGATGTTTATAACTGTAATATTATGGGCATGGATTGTACCCTTTACTAACATATAATGGCCGTCTCTATCTTTATGTACTGATTTTACTGAAGAGTTAATTTTATTGGAGATTAAGATTGCTACTCCTGCTTTTTTGCATGGTGTATTGGAGTGGAAAATTCGTTTCCATCCTTTCACTTGGAATTTGTTTCTGTCTTTGGCAGTGAGGTGGGTCTCTTGGAGGCAACATATGGATAGGTGGTGTTTCTTAATCCAGTCTGCTGCTCTGTATCTTTTGATTGGATTGTTCAGCCAGTTCACATTTAGGGAGATTATGGAGAAGTGGTCAGTGTCCATTGTCATTATTTATTTTTACTTCTAGATTTCTTTCTCTCTCTTTTTTCCCCTTTTGTGTTTAGTGAATTATAGATATTTGCTTCTCAATGGGGGTTTTGATGTTCTACAATTTGTTCTCGATTAATTAGTATTCTTTGTAATGCTGGTTTAGTGTGCACGTATTCATAAAGCTTCTCTTTGGAGTGAAATATTCTTGTTTCTCCCTCACTTTGTTATCTGATATATTGGATATATTTGTATTTGGTTAGTTGAAATGGGATAGGGAAGGGGGGAAAATGAAGATGGGGGTGGGGGGAGCGTAATGGGGACCAAGACATGTGAAATGTTATCAGTGTATGTGAATTAATGCACCTTCTATCTGGCAAATATGTAACCCTTTTATTAATTACAATAAAAACATTAAAAAAGAGATAAACAACTGCGGGAAGTAAACATTTTATATCCTGAGAAATTCAAGGGAGAGGGGATGTGTATTTATTTTAAAAACCACGTTTATAATTTGATAACCCTGAAAGTTAGTATTAATTGAATGGTAAATTAGAAGCAATAATTTTGCTCTGTAATGTTTTATGTACTACTAAGAAAAATTTAAAACATATCCATACACAAAATTTTGTGGCAGCTGACAAATTTATAAATCAGTTTGTAAATCTTAAGTAAAAATACATAACGTAACTCATTTAATCGAATTTCTCTGTAGCCAGTGAAAATGAATAATCATTTTAATAAAAGGAGTAATTAGTAGCTGAACTCTGAGCCTGGGCGCTGTCCCTGAGCTATTCAGTTCAAGGTAGTGCTCTACCACTTTGAGCTACAGCGCCACTTCTGGTTTCCTGAAGGTTAGTTGGAGATAAGAGGCACCGGGATCTGGGCACTGGTGGATCACACCTACACACCTAGCTACTCAGGACGCTGAGATCTGAAGATCACAGTTCAAAGCCAAATCAGAGGCCGGGAGTTTGGACTAGTGTTAAAAGCAGAATATCGGAAGTTGCATTGTGGCTCAAGGGTAGGGCCTTAAGCTGAAGAGCTCAGGGACAGCAACCTGGACCAGAGTTCAAGACCCATAACTGAGAAAAAAAGAGAAAGAGAGACAGACAGACAGAGACAGAGAGAGACAGAGACAGAGAGACAGAGAGAGACAGAAAGAGAGACAGAGAGAGACACAGAGAGAGACACAGAGAGAGAGACAGAGAGAGACAGAGAGACAGAGAGAGAGAAGAGGAGAGAGAAGAGAGAGATGAAAGAGACAGAGAGAAAGGAGAGAGTCTCCGGGACTATTTGCACCAGGGCTGGCTTTGAACCTTGTACCTCAAATCTCAGCCTCTTGAGTAGCTAGGATGGGGTCCATTTAGATATTTATCAGGAATATATTTCATAATTGCAAAAAGATCAGATAATGGCATTTGAGTAGAAGAAAAATTTAAATGATGCAATCTATGACTGATACCCAATTGCTTGTAAACATGGCTATAAATAAGTTGGCACTCCTACCAACAGATACTATATATTATCCTTCTTAATTTCTTTGTATGATTTTATTACTTACATTAGTATAATACAGTACAAAAGATACAATGTCAGATTATAGTCTCAGGCTTTACATATTGGCAACTTCCATGATGAGACTTGGATCCATTTTAAGTGTAATTTTGCAAGAGAATTCCAAATACTTTAACATTATCAAACTCTCAATAAACTCAAGCTATGTATGTAGAAATATTTTGTTGAGAGAAATATTTTTAGCTAATCTTAATATTTGTTATTCTGGTCATTTAGGTACTGGACATAGTGATAAAAATGCCCTGGAGGAAGCATACCCCAGCATATACAAGATAAAGAACAGATTAATCCAGTAAATAAGAAATATTTATCTACCTACATATCTGTGTATCCATCCATCTATATAAAAGCTAATTGCCTCCTACCAAACTGGGTTATGCAGCATTTTCCTTAACTGGAAAATATTACTAATTGGATATAATCTGTTATATCTTTGAGAAGTAATAGTAAGCACTATATTTATTCATTTATATAATGTTTCTTACCCTTCTTAAACTAAATTTATAAATTTGTCTTAAGTCCTCTACTTTGGTTTAAATTCCTTACTCGTAAATGTCTGCATTTATCCAAGTCGCAGTTATATATAATATACAAAAGGGAAGTGCTCATAGACTACATGTCTTGAAATAAATTTCAGAGCTCATAATTTTCAATATAATGAACCACAGATTCTGTAGTCTTATTATATAAAGAAAAAATATTATTGTATGACTTATGTTTATAACCAAATAATTTATGTTATTAGCTAAATGTTGCAACTAAAAGTGGAAGTTAATCACAATAAAAGTCTCCCCCAGAGGTGGGCACGTTCGCTCATGCCTCTAACCCCAGCTACTCAGGAGGTTGAGATCTGAGGATCTCAGTTCAAAGCCAGCACAGGAACTAAAGTCAATGAGACTCTTATCTCCAATTAATAAGAAAATCAGAATTGGCACTGTGGCTGAAGGGGTAGATTTGTAGCTCTGAGCTGAAGAGCTCAGGGACAATGCCCAGGCCAAGGGATAGGGTGGTAGCCTTGAGTTGAAGAGCTCAGGTACAGCACCCAGGCCTAGAGTTCAAGTCCCACCACCGACAAAAATAAAAATCTCCCTCAGAGATGGAAAATAAGGAATGATTTTTATTAGCATTGTGTTAGCATACAAAGTAAGGGCTTTCAAGGGGTTTCTTCCACACATGAATACAAAAAAATTTGCTCATATTCATTCAATCATGTTTTCTTATTCTCTTTCTTACCTTCACTTCCTAAGTTACTTACCTTACTTTATTTTTCATATATATATGTATATATATATATATTCAATTTTACTTCCATACTACCTTACTTCCCACTCTTCTCCCTTCTCCTATCTCCCACTAAGAATCATCACTCCTATTTTGTTATGTTAATGCCTTTTTTTTTCCTTAGATGAAGATCCCATATATGAGAGAGAACATGGAATATAAGTCTGGATGTCCAGATTTCAGTCAAAATGAACAACATATATAGATTTTCTTCTTGCTGGCACATGGTATGCTCAATTAATCAAAGTGCTAAAATAACATACAAAATTACTTGTTTCAGAGAACACTCATAATATTCCTTTGAAACTGATGTTATTCAAAATGGCAAATTCAAAAATAATTTCCATATGTCTCTAAGTAATTATAAAAATACATTTTCTGATAATGTAGCTGAGGCAAGCAGTCCATTGTAAGATAATCCAAACTGTAACAGCCAGTTTGTCAAACTCCTAAATATAACATCTTATCAATATCAGTAAAAAGTCTTTTGAATATCCCAAGTACAATTACTGGTCTCAAAAATAAGTTTTGTGCTATATATTTATTTGTTTTGAAGATTGCATAGTCAAATATCACAAAATACATTCTGCCCTGAACCTAGAGTACTTTTTAAAGTGATATTTGGGACAATGTGATGTACAATTTTAGAAATGTTATTGTTTGAGGGAAAGTCAGTTTTTAAAATATCTGAGATCCTCAAACAGTGGAAAATGGAATGAGCATAAAATGAAAATACATGCAAATTTTCAAAATTTGAGAATTAAACGTGATTTTAATGACAATATTTATTGAAAATGTGACATATTTTCTTCATGATTAGAAATATAAAACAGAGTGAGAAGGTCTAAAACTAGTAAAGAAGAAGAAGTCAAAACAAGTTAAGAAAATGGGGGAGATGAATTAGAGAATGTGTTAAAAGGCACACAGGGGAACATCCTTGAACCAAAAAAGACAATGGTAGAATTTCAAAGGATTCAGGGAAGATGGCTACAAATTTGCTTTCATTGCTTAATATTATTTACATTATTTACTATGTAGTTATGAATGATAATAACTATACACAAGTACAACAGTAGTACATTTCTGTGAATATGAGTGAACTAGGCTATCTACAAGTGAAAGATGAATGTGCCTTAGGAGATTTGCCCTGAGGTTTGAAAGTTTACACCATAATTTACTTCTGATTAATAATGCTTCTCCTGTCTCAACTCATGTCTTGAGATATGGCTGAACTTATGGTCATCACCTAAATCTGTACACTTATTGGTCAGATTAGTAATTATCATAGATCTAAATGCAAATCAGTGGGAAAAATATGATTGACTAAATGAGGGCTAATGAAAGTCTTTGTCCCAAGAACTCACAAAAGGCTTGTACAAGATGTATATTACCCATGATTGAAGATTCCTTTCAAATAATTATAATTCTGATGGTGTCAGCTGAAGTTATGCAGTATAGTTCTGTTTCTGTTTCTTTTGGATATGGATTTGTAAGCAGTACATCCTATCTACCTGAAGGCATTTTATCATTAGCAGCTGAGACTTCTTGAGAAGGAAACAATACAGAAAGTTGAATTTAGAGAATGAAACAACCCAAGTCCAACAACATCATTTAAACTTTTGCTATACATTATCCTGATAAACGAATATGCAAGACAAAATGTAGGACAAATGAAAACAGTGACATCAGGTGATACACTAAAGGGAATACAAAAATGAAACAAAAAGATATAACTTCACACTAAATTTAAAAAAAGAAACAGCAAAAAAAAAACAACCTTCTTTCCGTATTTTGAAGTCATTCATTTTCTTTTGTTTTTACTCCCTTTGGTTTATCCCATGTTGTCACTGGTTTTGATTTTGGTACACTGAGTCTTGTATATATATTTATCTGAATTGGGGGAGGGGAGGGGAATAAAGAAATAATGGGACAAAGGACAAAGCAAAAGCAGTACTCACAAGACACTACGTTGGAAATGAACTTTACAACTTGGAGGATGGGAGTTCAGGGGGCTGGGGAGTGGGAATTAATGAGGGAAGGGATAACAGTTCAACAAGAAATGTTCTCATTACCTTATTTATGAAATTGTAAACCCACTGACATCACCCTTACAATAAAATAAAATAATGTTTTAAAAATCCTGAATATCCAATCCATCTTATATTTTATCCATTGGACTTTTGCATAAAGACTCACATCTTTATTTTCATAATTCAGTTGGATTCAGGTTTCTTTCACTTGTACAACCATATCTTTCATTTTAGAACCCATGACTATGATATGAGTTAAAAGAAAGAGAAAATTTCGTTGTAAGTTAATCTTCATGCTTCAAGATAAAATAAACATATAAGGGTCATAAATGCCTTTGGATAAATGTATTGCTTCTGTATTTGTGTATAGTCATTAGCACTCATATGCATAGCGGTAATAATATAAATAATATATGAGAGCAAATTTGTAGGTTTTTTTGCATTTTCATCTTCATTGGAAGTCAGATAAATGAGGAAACTGTCTATTTCTTCCATTGGTGGGTGGTGGGGGATAAATATTGTAAGCTGTTGCTGTCAAGATTCCATCCAGAATTCCAGCAAATGAAAGCATTGTTATGAAGCATTGTTAACCTGCCCTTCTGACATATCAACCTCATTCTGACATTGGAAATCTGTTAAACATTTTGTTTCCTATGTTATTAATGAGTTCATGGCTCTTTCTCCTAAGTCATGGTGTTTAGGTACTGTTTCATTAAAACTTTCTATGACAATTCCAGGTAAAATAGCACTTTTATTTCTAGCACTCTCTATCCACATTTATTTCTTCATTTTTCCCAATAACTTCTATATTTATTAATCAGATTTGTTATGTTTTATTGTCCACAGTCTGCTGTGGAAAACTTTGTCTTGTTTAACTATGGTTTTACCAATGTCATTGAAATTATGTTTACAAGGCCTAATTCATTGCATTACTGAATAATACACAGGAGGAAATAATGCACACATCCCTATGCACACACAAATACATGAAGTACTGTGATTTATCAAATATTCTGTCATCACAGTACATCTGCCTATGCAGATATATTTCATAAATTTTGTAACATTTTGAGGAGACAAATAGAAATTCCACCTTTCATTTATTGAAATCATCATCTTTCAGGGCAAAAAGGTTTAAAATGTCACATGAATAGTGATTTGCATTTGTTTTAACATCTCATTCAAATATTAGCCATTACTTTCATGTCAACATATTTTCATAAATTACATATATTGATTTTGTCACTTGAACTTTTTTATTTTGCATAATTTCACTATATCACCAATAATCTAATTATCGTCTAAATGCCACTTAAAATAAAGGATATAGATTTAGTGTTTGATGTTCCTGAATAACGAATTTAGCAGTTATTTATTCAACTTCTTTGGAGCCTTAGAGTTCTAATAATGCCCAAAGAATGTGTCATTTAACAAAAGACTTTATCTTTATATATACCTGTTTTATACCAGTCTAATATGATATAATTTGCCTAAGGAAAGAAGCTTTCTAGTTGCCAAAAGTATCATAGACTTAAGAAGCTAAAATGGAGGAAACATAAATGCTCTTCACATTACTCTTCAAAAATTGTATCAGGGATATAGATCCTAGTGTGTTCAAGTTTAAAAACATAAAACAAAAAACAACTATAGAATTTAGTCTTAGGCTTAAAGAGAGTCTTCTCTGAAGGAGAAATAAAAATGGCCTATAGACACATGAAGAAGTGCTTGACATCTCTGGTCATAAAAGAAATGCAAATCAAAACAACTCTAAGATTCCACATCACTGCATTTAGAATGGCCAGGATCAATAAATATCATAACAACAGATTCTGGAGGGGATGTGGTCAGCAGGGATCACTACTACACTATTGGTGGGAGAACAAACTCATCCAACCACTATGGAAAGCAATATGGCAGTTCCTCAAAGGACTAAATATAGAACTCCCCTATTACCCAGCAATTCCACTACTTGGCATTTACCCAAACATCCAGAAACAAGGACATACTAAATCCAGTAGCACAATGATGTTCATTACAGCACTATTCACCATAGCAAAGATATGGAACCAACCCAGATGTCCCTCAGTTGATGAGTGGATCAACAAGATGTATTTGTACACAATGGAATTCTATGCTGCTGTCAGAAAGAACGACATTGCCCCATTTATGAGGAAATGGAAAGACTTAGAAAAAATCATATTAAGTGAAGTAAGCCAGACTCAAAGGAACATAGGCTCAATGGTTTCCCTCATTTGCCATAATCAGTAGAAACCTTGGGCTTTCCTAGCAGAGATTCACAATAGAACAAAATCTAGATACATAAGGCCATATAGTATGATGTTAAATCTAAAGACCTCCAGGATATACAAACAAAAGCCATATAATGAGTGATTGTTATCCTTAATGTACTATGTTATCTCGTATCTCTTTTGTTGTCCCTTGGTTATCTCATATTGTTACAATATTTCACCTTATCTGATATATTTTATATATGTTTAATTGGTTATTTGTAATAGGAGAGGGAAGGGGGAAAATCAAGTTTTGCAGGGGGAGAGGGGGAGGGAAATGTGGACCATGACATGAGAAAGGGTATCAATATTTGTGAAGTAATGTACCTTCTATCTGGTGAATATAATGTAACCCTTCAATTAATTACAATAATATATATATATATAAAGTAGTTAGTCTTAGATAACTATATGCTTTCTAAATTTGTCTCTAAATAAAATAAATAAATGCTATCATTTGGGCCAGGATTTTGGCCTAGTGGTAGAGTGCTTGCCTAGCATGCACGAAGACCCAGGTTCGATTCCATGGTACCACATACATAGAAAAAAGCTGGAAGTGGTGCTGAGGCTCAAGTGGTAGATATCTAGCCTTGAGGAAGTCCAAGGACAGTGATCAGGCCCTGAGCTCAAGCCCAGAACTGGTAAAAAAAATAAATGCTATCATTTGTATATATTATTGAAAATAAATGTAACCAGGATTCATCCTTCTTTTTGTTCTTAGATGATAACTGAATAACAAGGTTTAATATTGTGTCTTCAAACTTTGTTCTAAATTAAATATGGATGAAGTCTCAAATAAAGGAAAAGTTCCTAACAGAATCTAAAGCTAATACTGACAGATTTGGTATAGATTTCTCAGTACCAATTAACTAAGAATAAGCACTGATTCATGACACATGTTGTATTCAATAATATTAAAGATATTCACTTGCAAAGTGAATATCTGCCTCCCTTACTGAATGTCCCTAAGGTGAGAAATGTGAAATGTGTCACAAACAGAAAATAACAGCACACATCCTTTCAAGGAAATGTAACACTTTCTGAATTGACTATCAAATGCCATTATGTCTGCACCACAATAAAAAGTCTTTCTCATCATGGTAAATAGTGTGAAAAGTGAGTTAATATATGTGCATATATTGGTATATGTATGTATATATACATATGAAATATATGAACAAACAAGTGAGTATCTAAGATGAATGTAGTAGAAAAATACCGTTGCTAGGTAAAATAGCCATTAGAGATCAGCATCTTCATAATTAGTTATACTAAAAAGAATACCACACACATGGGGTGGGGAAGAAACAAGCTATACTGATGTGGACTAGAATATAGCTTTACTGAATTAGAGATTCAATTCTATAAATGTCTAATAACTGCTACATTGTTTCATACAAAAGAAATACAAAACCTTAATGGCATTCAAAAATTGTAATCATTGCTCATATGTCTAAAGTAGTAAAATACACAGCTCTTCAAATTCTTGTTTGGGTTCACTCATACAATTTGAATGTTGGCATGTTTGTTTATACCAAGACTCTCTTGACTGTAGAGACTGTGTGGCTTGGCTGTACTCAATGACTCTCATTCTTTTGTAAGTTTTGTGAGGCATGTTCTCATAAATATAATGGCAATGCAAGAAAGGCCAATACTCAGAGTACAAATCATTTCAAATTGGATTGCATCCTAACATCTAACATCTCTATCAAGGAAGTTATCTTCATTACCAAGGTCAACATGCAAGTCTGGATAACATGGAGAACAACTCAAAGTTATACAGCAAAAGGCTAGGTGGATGTGGGAACTTTTGTCATAAGTAAACTTAATCAAATATGACCTTTAATGAAAAATGTCCTCTTTTGAACATGAAAACATCACTTAGCAAAGCTATAGATTATCCAAAATAATAAACATGTTTAAAGGAATCAAGACATGATTACTAAATCATTGAAAGTGTTGAGTCTACTGGACAAATATAAAAATCTATGGAAATATTTTCCAATAGTATCACAAAAAGTTTAAAAATAACAGAAGAAATTAATTTAATCACATACTTAAGCCAACGCATAAAATGTTATCTCAACAAATAACTGAATGTAAGGATTACTAATAAAATAGTTTGAACACATGTTTTCAAAGTACACTATATTTCACAATCATACCACCTCTCAAGTGAGACTATCGATATTTCAAGTAATCAGTAGCCAGAGATAGTTAGTAAATTCTCTATGTATTGAAAGGCATAAGATACTCTCAGTACCAATATACCTAAACAATTTAGTGCTTTGGAATGTAAAAAGCAAGAAGGAAAAAAACAAAACGAACATTAAACACATTGTATTGGATTGTGAACTCTAGTGAACCAAAGAATAAATCTGAATTATTAATCCAGGAATGGAGCCAAGTACATATTCAGGAGGATGAGATTTGAGGATTATACCTGATAAGACAGGAAACATTCTGAGATTCTTATCTCCAACTGACACTTTATCAAAAAGCCAAAAGTAGAGACATGGTTCAATTGGTAATGCCAAGCCTTGAATTAAAAAAAAAAAACTAAGCAAGAGCATGATGTATTGAGTTCAAGTCCCAATACCAGCGCGCGCGCACACACACACACACACACACACACACACACACACACACAAACATGCATGCACACTTATAGAAACAAACACATGCACGATACAGGAATAGAAAAACATTAAAATAGCACTATTGATTTTAAAAATTAAAGCTAGAAGATGATATAAAGACATGCTTTTTTTTCTTTATGTGGATCCTTTTTTTTTTTTAAGAGTGAAAACTATTAGACTTAAAACATGGAAATGATGATTGGGGCCAGGAGTTTAGCCTAGTGGAGAATGCTTTCCTAGCATGCACAAAGATCTGGGTTTGACTCCTTGGCACCACATGCATAGAAAAAAATCCAGAAGTGGTACTGCAACTCAAGTGGTAGAGCTCTATCTTTGAGAAAGTCCGAGGACATTGCTCAGGCCCTGAGCCCAAGCCCAGGACTGGCAAGAAAACCAAAACCAAACCAAACAAACAAACAAAAAAAACACATGGAAATAATGGATATGTTACCTCCATGCCCAGTTTAGATGTTAGTGGTGAATTGGATATTTCATGAACATTAGAGGAGTAATAATAAGTAGTCACCATTTTAAGACATGGTGTGAATCAACTAAACTCAAATTACTTCTTTGATGAATTTTAATAAAATTTAGGATCTTCCATCATCAGGATATTGCCCTTTACATAACAGAAAACATGATCGATCAATGAAGTTATTAGTCACAGTCTTGTATAAAGCCTTCATGACTATTTTCACAAGAACAAAATTGAATGGGACAGAAATCAATAACTTATGTCAAGAAAACAAGACTCAGTACCTGAAATAACAACATATTATAGTGGAAGGTGACAGGAAAAGAGTGACAGCATAAAAGGGTGTATTTTTGAGAAAAAACACATTCAGCTATGATGAAAGCTGCTTGTTCCTCTACTGACCATACATAATAAAAAACTTAAGCTATTGCATCATGCCTCCTCTATTGTTTCTCATTTTCTTATTTACCTTACACAGTAAACATAACTTGTATTTCAAGAATTACTCTATGAAAATAATTCAAATTATAGCTTAGAAAAATAATTTTATTTGATATCTGCTACCATTTTGGCATTTTGGATCACAGTAAGGGAATCTGCGTAATCTTAGTGACACCAGTATAGTTTGTTGTTAGAAATTTAATTAAATGTAAATACTGTTGGTGTGAATCCCATTGCTAAAACAAATTAACTTGAAGGCACACAGATTGCCTCTTTGTATATCTATATCATTATACCAAGTAAAACTGATCATTGTCTGTATTCATCGACATAACTTACTATGCAGGCGTATATCCAAAGTAAATAAATCAGAAAAAAGGAAGACACTTACATAGTCAGATTAATTTCACTTCTATTTCACTTCTATTCATAATACCCAAAATTGGGAATCAGTTGAAATGCCCAACAATCTGAGTAAATAAGAAATTATATACTTGTGATAACCATCCATCCATCTATGTGTGTCTTCTATCTATCTATCTATCTATCTATCTATCTATCTATCTATCTATCTATCATCTTTATAACTATCTTTACATCAGGGAATGATACTCAGGTATAAAGAAAAATGAAATTGTAGGGGCCGGGAGTTTGGCCTTGTGGTTAAAGTGCTTGCCTAGCATGCATGAAGACCCGGGTTCTATTCCTTGGTACCACATATAGAAAAAAAAGCCAGAAGTGGTGCTGAGGCTCAAGTGGTAGAGCTCTAGCCTTGAGAAAGTCCAAGGACAGTGCTCAGGCCCTGAGCTCAAGCCCAGGACTGGCAAAAAAAAAAGAAAAATGAAATTGTGTTTTTTGCAGAAAATGGATAGAACTAATGCAATGTAAACAAAGCTCAAAAATCAAATATTGGAGAGCTGCAGGTAATTCTCAGCAAGCTAAGGAATTTGATAGCCTAAGTAAAATGATGTCATTGCCAAAAAAAAACCCTCAAAAACAAAGAAAAACAAACAAAAAAAACTATTGTCATTTATTTGACTAATATAGATCTAAAATTATTATGGTTATGATTAAGTTGATGCAAGTAATATATATGTATATAATATATGTGTATACATACAAACACATTTCAGAGGTATTATCACACCACAATAGTTGGGGAAAAATAAATTCCAGGATCATTATTTTCATCTTTGAGATCTATGATAAAATATCCTTGTACATTTTCTAAATGTATCTAGTTATATTCCTCAATCAATTATTAACTGTTATTATTTGTTAATGAATTATTGTTTCTCTTTTTCCTTATAGTGTTTAGAAAATAGAGGCTAGGATTTTTTTTTTTGCTGTCTTTATGTGAACAAATTTGAGAATCTGGAAGAAATGGAAGAATTTCTAGGAAATACTCACATATTCAAACTAAACCAAGAAGGTTTAAATGAACTAAGTAGAACCATAAAATGTAATGAAAAAGAAATGGTGATAGAATACTTTCCATCTAAGAGAAGCACAGGAGCAGATGGATTCATAGCCGAATTCTATAAGGCCTAGAAAGTTGACCTCACTCCAGTCATCCTAAAACTCTTCAACAAAACTGAAAGCAAAGATCACTACCAAACTCATGAGTTATAACTCATCCCCAAACCTGAGATAGAAAAAGAGAACTACACACCTATTTTTACTTTGTATGTGTGTGTGGGGGGGGTCATGAGGCTTGAACTCTGGGCCTGGGCACTGTCCCTGAGCTCTTCACCTCAAGGCTACCTCCCTACCCTGGAACTGGGCATTGTCCTAAGCTCTTCAGCACAAGGCAACTATCCTATCCCAGTAATTAATTGGAGATCAGCGTCTTACGGCTTGGTAGTGTCTGGGCTGGCTTTGTACTGCGATCCTCAGATCTCAGCCTCCTGAGTAGCTAGGCTTACAGGCTTGAGCCACCGTGACCGGCTTCTATTTCTATTTTTAAACTTGTATTTTATTGTCGGGATAATGTATAGAGAGGTTAGAGTTACATTCATGAGGTAGTGGGTACATTACTTCTGTAAACCTTGATACCCTTTCTCATGTTTTTGTCCCCCTTTCCCTCCCCCCACCCCCTTCCAGTCATCTTGTTTTCCCCCTTACCTCCCCTATTTTAAATAAACAAATAAGTGTACATAGAGTATACCAGGTAACAAAATCAGATATGGTAACCATATGGGATTAACCATAAGTGGAGAAAAAAAAGAGAAAAGAAATAACTTCACATAGTACATTAAGAACAACAATCACAATCACAAAGATAAACCTCTTGTTTCCATAACCTAGAGTTCATTTTGTTAATATCATTCTGTGTGACCATATGTACATAGCTTTTGAGCTAACAGCAGATGCTGGTGGGTATGTGGCCAGGGAGGTTCACTACTACACTTCTGGTGGTAGTATAAACTCATTCAGTGACTCTGGAAAGCAGCATGGCGATTCCTCAAAAGACTAAACATAGTGCTCCCCATTCCCCCACAATCCCACTTCTTGGAATTTACCCAAATGTTCAAAAACAAGGGCATACTAAAGCTACTAGTACAACGATGTTCATTGCAGCATTATTTATACCATAGCTAGGTTATGAAGCCAACCCAGAGGCCCCTCCATAGATGATTATACAAAATGGAATTCTATGATTCCATCAGACAGAATGACATGGCTCCATTCATAAGCATATGGAGATACTTGGGAAAAATCATATTAAGTGAAGTAAGGCAGACCCAAAGACCATATGCTCCATGGAGTCTCTCATTTGTAAAAATTAGTACACATCTAGAATTCTCCTAGCACAGGATCACAACAGGCTGATTTTTTTGATCAACAAACATCGAAGCAAATGTCTCAATTCTGACCAAATGACTTCAACAGCTAATCAAAACAAAGATACATGAGGGGCAAGGTGGCTCATAATATATACATTATGATTAAACAGGATTCATTCAAGGGATGCAAAGCTGGTTCAATTTATGAAAGTTAGTTGATATAATTCAATACAATAGGAACAAGGACAGAAATCACATGATTATCCCAATAGATTCAGAAAAATAATTTGACAAGATCCAATGCCCCTTTATGATAAAAGCGCTTGAGAAGCTGGGAATCCATGGAACATTTCTCAGTATAGTAAAGTTTGTATATGGTAAGCTTATAGCCAGCATTTTACTTAACAGTGTAAAGTCAAAACTATTTCTCTAAAATCAGAAATGAGACAAAAATGAACACTCCACTCTTCTTCAACATAGTTGGTATTACTCACCAGAGCAATAAGGCAAGAGACAAACAAAGGGGATCCAAATAGGGAAAGAAGTAAAACACTCCTTTACAGATGATATGATCCTGTGTTTAAAGAACCCCATAGACTCCTCTCCCAAGTTACTTGAACTGATCCAAAACTTTGGCAAAGTAGCAGGGTATAAAATTTACCTATGAGGATCAGGAGCTTTTCTCTGGGTCAACAATAGAAGGAGCGAGGGGCTAAAATCAGGAAAGCAAATCCTTTTGCAATAGCTTCAAAAGAAATACCTAGGAATTCACTTAACCAAAGAAGTCAAGGACCCCTATGATGGAAATTTTACAAATATGAAAAAGTAAGAAAGAAAATTTAAGGAAGCGGAAAACTCCCCATGCTACTGGATCGGGAAGATAAACATTGTGAAAATGGAAATACTGCCCAAAACTATCCATAAATTCAATTCAATACCCATCAAAAGCCCAACAACATTCCTTAAAGAATCAACCTAGATGTTCCTCAGGGGACAAATGGATGAAAAAAAAGGTGTCATTTATACACAATGGAATTCTACTCATCCATTGGAAATAATGAAATTTTACCAATTGTAAGGAAGTGGAAAGTCTTTTAAAAGTTCATATTAAACGAAGTAAGCCAGAGTCAAAGAAACATAGACTATAAGCTTTCCCTCATTTCTGATAAATAGGCTGTGCCTATAAATCTATGAGTAATCATACTGAATGACTAAAAGAATAAATAACACTAGTATGTGATACATTTTATAGGGTCCTACTTATTAACACACAGAGGCCAAAAGAGGCTATGCATAGGAGTGGTAGACATAGGCTAAATAGCTATCCATCGTTGATCCTACAAAAT